>NW_022688691.1:434829-462995 GCF_011630105.1 Anneissia japonica | reverse complement strand
TGACCTCAGGTCCTCTTCAGCATGACTGATTAACATTATGAGAAAGTTGGAACAGTACAATAATATCTAATAGGCGATTGGTCAGACTTATTGCCGATAATATACCGTAAAACCTATAATAGAAGCCCTTGGCTTCTTTCTTTTGCGAACTTTGAATGGCCTTCTTTTCGAGATGGGCTTCATTTCGAGATGGGCTTCTTTTCGAGGCTACTTTTGCAAAGAAAAGAGGGGCTTCTTTTCAAAATGAATGCTGTAAATTTTGTGAATTTGTACTATAAAACAATAAATAAGGCCACTCTAACATCAATCTGTACCACGAAGTGTATTTAAATGGAATTTAATCACCTAAACTACTGAATAAATCATGGCTTGTTTTTAATTTATTTTGTTTTCTGATATTCATGTACAGTGTTTGTACTGTACTATCTCAAAAAGAAGCCATGTGCTATCTCTTAAAAAGAAGCCATTGGGCTTCTTTTCGTGTCTAATTTTTCAAACTAAAGTGGGTGGGGAGGATTCTATTCGAAATGGGTTTCAACTCGAGATTAAGCCCACTGGGCTTCAATTCGAGGTTTTACAATATATAATCAAACAATAAATATATGAAGACTATGCTATGATAGCCCACCATTTTTATTACTACTGTATTACTATTGCCATTCGGCCTGATAGAAATTGTTTACTCTAGAAAGTAAGGGGTGTGCAGCACCCGGGAATCTGGTGTTGTACTTTGCCAGTGAAAATTAATTGAGTATTATTTCTTAAAATTGACATCGACGCCATCGTCCGATAGATCCGCGACAGATGTTCATTTCGAATTCTTATTTCTTTCAGTGTAATTACAGACTACGACGGGCATATTTTTAAACAGATCTGTTGATTGGTTTCTGACCAAAAACTTTATTGATACAATCATTGTGATGCAGTCGCAGATAGATTACAGTTGTGGACAAACGAGAGATAGGCCTAGCTGGTACCGATTTACCGGGTAGCTCAGACACGAAAAGACGACCCTTAAGGGATAAGAAAAAAATTCACATGAGCCAAAATCCATGCAACACAGCGACACGTTGTTTCTTTTGTAATATAACGGTGCTACATAATGCTACAATAAAATGTGGATGCTAACAAGCAATTCGTCAGGAGTGGTGGGGCAAGGGTAGTCGGGCACCTCCGAAAGTGCGGAGGGGCTGGCATACAATATTATAATCCACTTTGCTATACATCGTAAACATTAAATTCTTCCAATACCAATTTTTTAAAGCTTCAGTGTATCTTCCTGGTCCAATAACTGTGCGCCCACCAAATCAAAACATTCCTGTGTATTTATGGGACCCAAGCGCCAATCGAGGAGCGAACACACAGATGGCTGGGAATTGGATGGGGATGTTCCTTACCTTCGACTGGGATGGCCCAGGAGACTTCACAGGTGAAACTCAATTGTATGTAAATGTATCGTTTTCCAGTATGGGACCGATCACAAGATGTATTGAACGATTCGTAAAATTGAGGACAGGTCAAATTCGTACCTTATTTTAAAATGCCTAGAGGTACAATGTCTGAAAATGAGCCAAACAAACACTCATCATGCTCGCAATGCATTCTATTCATGGATTTTGTACAGTAATTTATATAGATTATGAACAATGTGATAAAAACAAAGAATGCTTGTTTCATTCACGAATTATTTTCAGGTTTCGTTAAAACACATTCGGGTGTCAGCCTCGTGGGACAAATGAACACTAAATTACTTTTAAATTACATCGACCATTCAGCATGTAAAAAACATTCAGCAAAAATCAATGTGTTGCATGCTGAATGATAATCTGCTATGTTAATAACCTAATAAAGTTGGAGATAAAAAAAAAAAAAAAAAAAAAAAACGATTTGCTTTGTTTATTTTTGAAACTGAAAATAGAAAGAGGAAAATACCCACACCAATTTTTGCCAGAAAATTGTGTAAATATTTTTTATTTTTTACTTTGTTCGATCTGTGACTTAATGATAGTTGGAAACTTGTGCTTCTTTGAAGACAATATTACCGAAGATCCATAAAGTTTTCAAGTCGACAAAAAATCTTCGTCGGCATCATCAATCATCACCATTATGGCATTCAACATCATTATTGTTGTTATAATCGTTTATCACCATTTTTATAATCAAATTCATCATTATCTAACGTCATTATCATAATGATTATCACTATCGTTGAAGCCATTTTAATTATTGATATCATCGTTATCAAAATATTATTATCATCATCAACACCATCATTGCAGCCAACATAATTCTTATCGTTACCATCATCATCATTGTCATCAGTCATCACTATCATTGCAGCCAACGTCAAAATATTATCATTACCGTTACCATGGTCATCAATCATCATCACTATAATTGCAGTCAACATCATTATCACCATCGTTACCAAGATTGTTATTGTCATCATTACCAATGCCATCATCATCAACACCATCATCGTCGTCATTGTGCAGCCAACATCGTCGTTATCAGGATCATCATCATCATCCCCATCGTCGTCGTTGTTGCCGTAGCCGTCACCATCAGTATCATCTTCTTTGCCATGTATTTATTATCTACCTGATCATATAAAATTCAATATAAGTCAAACCAATACTAAATGCTCATAAAGTATTCATAACGTATATTGACGAAACAAACATCAGAACAATGATGGCAACAAGTAACTAGATTTAAACTCGATCTTGCAACATGAACATGAAATTTCTTTAACAACACTTAAGACAATAGCCTCCACTTCCTATAGAGTCCAACTACTATTCTTATGAACAGTATAACTTACAACCATAACTCTTTATACATCTTCATTGTGATAAAAATCATTGATAATATTAATTATTATTATTATTATTATTAGGAATTCGACAATATTTTTTTTCTTTAAATAAATTGCACAGTATGCATTCATGCATATATTTTAAACAATTGTAGAATTGCACTTTAAAACAAAACAAAGCTAGTATTATATGGATTTCTGTAATATATGATAAAAAATTTCCCACAAGAATATAATAATTATAACAAAAATCTATATTCCTATAGTGTATGTCTATGTATTTCATATTTTAAAATATTGTTGACACCCATGTTTGAAAGATTAACAAAACATAATAAGAGTTGTATAATGATATAATAAAATTCATATGATTTTTAAAATCATACATCACCAAAAAAGGCTACATCTGAATATTCATACTTATTTAACACTACAGTACTCCAAAGGAAAAAAAAAACCAGCCACCTGTAAACAGCACACCATAATCAAACAAAAATACGGATAATATATATATCACAGAACATATTATTTATATAAATGATTTGTAAAATAATTCTGTTCATAAAAAATAAATTCTTAATGTAATCTAATTAAAGTCTGGTATGAGGTGCACTGCTAATATTATAACTTTTGTAGTACACTTAAATTATCAATATTTTTTTGTTCATGGATCAGTCACCGAAAATTGTCATTATGCAATAATTCCAATAACGATAAACAGTTTACATTTTGAGTTTGTTATAACAAATGTCATAAGCGAATCTGTAAACTTGGTTTTCTGGGCTCCACTATTTCTAGATCTGTCATTGAATGTGTTTACAACCATATGTCAATAATTGTGGAAAGCACAAGACCAAGTGGACAGATGAAAAAAGTTGAGAAAATAACTATTCAATCAATAATTTGCCAAACAGAGTGTTTTTAGGTCAATGCTGTGATAGTAGTTGGAAACAGGTATCTAATAATTCACTTACTCTCTCTGGAATGTGGGTGGAGGATTTTTTTTTTAAATTGTATACAAATACTTAGGAAAGCAAAAAAGTATTTGAATAGGGAAATTACTTTGTTGCCTGATGGGATATAAAAAAAATCAAGCACATGATTCAAGTGTGTAAAAATGAATTTTCTGTAATGATCAGTTGTGAAAAGAACATATTAATTTTCTTTTCTTACAATGAAAGAAAGAATATCAATTATTCTTATAAAATTTAAAAGCAAGAGATATCAGATATCAATGTATTTAGTTATAATACATTAACTTAAAAAAAAACAGATTGCACATTTTGGCCTTATTTGTTAAAGAATGAATACTTTAACCAATATGATAATATGAAACATATTAACTAAACATTTATTCAAATTTTAAATTAACAATACAAAGCCCAATCAGTTTTCAGAAATTCTTTATTTTTGTATTATTATAATCAATAATTATTATCATTATTAATATCAATTTATTGTATTTAATTATAATTAGCTTTATAACTAGGTTTATTATTATTATTATTATTACTATTATTATTATATTACTGTTGTTGATATTGTAATACCACTAATCTCAGCATTATTGTATTTTATCCATATTCGTTTTACTAGTATTATTATTATATTATTATATTTATTATTTATTATCATTAGTTAGTATAATCATCATTATAATTATTAAAACATTTTTTTTTTCTCCACTTCCTTTCACACATTTGCAAGCATTTTTCGTTAAAACATAGTTGCGACTGTGGGGTGTGGTTTTAGCTGATTAAATTTTAGATAAAATCTGAATTTTGTAAGCAATTGCAAGATTGATTGATTGAATGAATTTATTTGATGCACAAGCACTTCGGTTTATTTTGTTATCCTATGTTTGTTAAATCTGTTAAACTATTATCACAGCATTGACATTATGTGCCTATTACCAGGTGGCCCTCTGCAGGAAACTGGGAAAAACTTGACCATGGGTTTAATAGTTAGAATTTAAAAACAAAAGTATTAGCAGTCAGAATTTATAATTGCTAATTAATGAAGACTAACGAAATGTTTCCTTTGGACTTTAAAGTAATTGTGCAATAATTTGACATTTCCTATCAATATTATAAAAATGCCATGTTCAATAGTTGGTACTATCTTCATAGTGAAAGGCATAACATTTGTAAATCTATTGACAACAAACACACAANNNTTGCTGTCTCTTATACACATCTAGATGTGTATAAGAGACAGGTGTTTACTTTTCAAAAATGTTAACCAACACTCCATTAGATGATGTTTACCAAATTTATTGTTGAGACCTAAAAAAAAATAATTACATAATGGAACTTTCTGGAGTGTCAATCAAACAGAACACTTAACCAATCAGAACAGGCATATGTTGTACAAGCGCTTATTTACATATGTTCACGTTGTCATTTTGCTGAACCTTAACTAGAGAATATCAAAGGGGGTGGGGCTTAGCTACAAGGTACATTGTGCCAAGTTAAATATATTATTACATAGTTTGTACTAATAATAGTAGCATGCAACAGAGTGTAATTTCAAAAACAGGTGGGTAGATGTTAACATTAATTTTTTTGTTTATATCTTCAGGGAATGATAACCTAACATCTGACAACAGGAATTAAGTTTAAATATCAGAATGTCAACAACTGTCTGTCAAAGGGCTGATTATAAAGCCACACTGTGTGCGTTCCCTTTTCTAACATTTTAGTTACATAAAAAAAAAGAGTAAAAAATGAAAGCATAATGTTTTACCAAAAAGAGAACATCTTTGATAAAGGAAGTAAATAATAAATAAAACTCACCATGAAAAATCTAAATATGCCACTCAACATATCAAGGAATTAAATTTTACTTACTACATTAATACTGAAATGCATGTTGGGGTAGAGGCTTAGGTAAGTTAAAAGCTGATTTACAACAGTCCACACTTAGCCACCAGTTTGCTTTAGGCTTTATATGTGCACCATAATTTGTAATGGTAGTAACTGACTGAATAATTCTTTATATTTGAATATAAAAAGGGTTACTTATTGAAAAATATTGTATTGTAGTCTTAAAAGTAACCCAGAGAGGTAGGTTGAATGAGCGATCTGCAAAAACATGACAAAACAATATATTTGTATTAAATTCAGTGCAAAAAAAAAAAAGGAAAAAAAAAAGAGATCAGAATTCAATTTTTAAAAACATGCTAACAAGCTTAATAAAAACTTTCATAAATACTTCTATGAAAATACTTCATAATAAAAACGGATGCATTCATGAGAATATCACTTGACTACTGCATATATATTATCTGTATTTCAATTTTATGTTCAGTACGGTACACACTGTAGAAGATATTGATTGAATTGTCATTCTGAAATATCAATCATGAAATTGACTTCATAATGTTTTCAAATAAATAACATTTTTATATAATATATATTTTTTTAATGTAAAATTTATTATAAACTTCAGAAATTTCATCAACAAGAATAAACATATTTACATTTGAAAAACCCATTGTAACAATATGCAAGCATATCACTTACAGATGTATTTGGGGGTACTATGATTAACCTGTCGCTGACCTCTGTAAAACCTGTAGGGTGAGCATCATTAAACTGCCACAGACTTCTTTGCAATGCTTGCTTTTCGTCGTTTTCTACCTGGATTTACAACTTGTTCCATGTCCTGGCTATTACATAGTTCAAATTCGTTTTGCTATATAAAAATTAAAAAAATAAAAAGTAACAGAAAATGAGTCTGAAAAAAACATCCACATAGTTTTCATAACTGTTGTTAGCATCATTATCGCTATCATTATTATTGTTTGATACTTTATTTATTATTATTATTATCATTATTTACCTCATCATGGTGATAATCACATTTCTAATAGGAGAATACATTCCTTGGCTTTCAATTACAGAATTTATTGATGATTAGATTGTGTTAGAGCCAATGAAACGAAAGACTTACTCCTTTTAGTTGGGAATTGGGATATATTGGGAGACATACCCTACTGTACTGTGTGTATTGGGATCTTGTGGAAAAACAATTTTTGATTGGTATACCATTAATAAATCCAGTAAACTACATTATTAACATTATTACTTAATATCAGAATTTGTATAAAATCATAAATTCTATCTCATAAATATGCAACTTCCGGAATAACATGAAGAACAGATGGTTTGCTTCATTGGATGACTGACCCTGACATCATTAATATCAGAATAATTTGTATAAAATTTTTAATTCTTTTT
Source organism: Anneissia japonica (assembly GCF_011630105.1). Lineage (NCBI taxonomy): Eukaryota > Metazoa > Echinodermata > Crinoidea > Comatulida > Comatulidae > Anneissia > Anneissia japonica. The sequence continues at coordinate 455,936 of NW_022688691.1, read as the reverse complement.
TGATTATTATCGTTGTCAATCATTCCTTATAATAATCAGGGCTCAAAACACATGAAGATTGTTCCGGAAATATTAATTTCAACAAAATCCGTCGTTACATTTCCTACAGAGATATGAAAAAAAAAAAGTTTTCCTAAAAAAAATGTGGAGGTAAAGTAATATGCCAAGTTTATCAAGGATAACATTTGGGACACCAGCCAAAAGGGTTTGCATATTAAACATAAAGTGATAAATGTATTTAAAAAAAAAAACATTGATATTAGAGAATCCTTTATGCTCAGTTGGGGAAATTATTCAAGAGTCTTACTTATAGAATACTACAGAAATGAAAAATAGCCAAATCTCTTATAACTATGTGGAAAAAAAGATTTTTTAAATATTGCTTATTATTGTAATTTGTATTGGTTACTTGATTATTGGTACTTACATTGTCTACCGATACAGCAACCTTACGAGGGCGCTTCCGGTCACTAGAAGTTTGGCTATTCTTCAACCTTGGACTGTGACGAACCTATAACGACATTAAAAGTCATGTTATTAAATGTGACCAGCTCTGGCAAAAACCAGTCATCTGGTGGGGAAAATTCAAAATTGAGTTTTTGGTATTTTGGATTCTGCATGAATTCTTTAAAACAATGTTTAGACTGATAAAAAAAATTCTTTGTGTTGGCCACGTTTTGGAAAAATCCAAAAAATGAGTAGGTCGGTAGTACCATCTTATTCCAGCATTTTTAGCTCATTAAAAAAATATTTTTCGATGTGAAAAAAAAAAAAAAAAAAACTAAAATGCCAACTCTCAATTTTGAACACTTTTTGTGGGTCAGGCATGGTCAACACAGTAATTTTTTTATTTATAAGGCCTTATTTGATGGACATTGGTTGAGTTTTATGCAAAGTTATTAAAATTAAATTCATTGGATATCGGCCATGTAGGTTTTGAGAAAACAGCTTCGAAAGACTCCAAAATCAATAATTTATTATGAAGATTTGTATTTTAAAAATAATTCTAATAAATTTTTCAGTTTGATTTAGTGAATGATTTTTTGCAGAAATGTTCCTCAATATATCTCCTTTTATAAAATGCAAAAAACCTGAAAATACAGTTTAAAATTCTAATTCTCAAACGTTTTGGGTGCTTGTGCTAAATTAGAAATTGCGACAAACAGTGGGTTTTTGCAAGTCAGTCACAATTATTATCATCATCACCATCCCACCACCAACAGTAGTTTATTATGTTCTATGGATTTTTTTATAGATAGAAGTAAAATAAACTTGTGTAGATGTACTGGTAGAGTATCTGCAAGATTGGTAGAGTATCTGTGATTGTTATATTCAGCAAGATTCTTATTTGCAAGAGACTTTACCTTATCTTCCCTGATATGTGACAGGTCAGTTTTTTGAGACAATTCAAATGAATTCCTCTGTGATCTAGTCATTCTCCTTTCTGTAAGTTCAATTTCTTCTGTTCTTTGAGCCAACAGCTCAACCTAAAAAAATCCATAATCATGTTTATTAATAATAATAATAATAATAATACACATTTTTAAAGCGCCTATTAAAGCAAACAAAACTGGCTTGTCACCGGCGCTGGAGGATGTTAGAAAGAAGTTGAACTATTTGAAGAGGAATGATTTAAGAGTAGATTTGAATAATTGCGGACACATATATGATTTCATTTTTATGATCTAAAGGTAAGCAAGTTTTATGTAAGGTGATGATGTACATACATTCACTTGATATTTTGCCTTCAGCAATAAGGCATATCCATATTTGAAATAACAGTATTTTAAACTTAACATTTATTTTTTTATATTTCAGTATCTTAAGAAAAAAATGTATGTACAGCTGTAAAATATAAGCCTAAACAGAGTTAGTAAAATTAACACAGAAATTACAGATTGCATTTAGAACTGATAATTAAGAAGAGGCCTTTAAATCTAATTAAATATTAGATAAGGCCGATATGATTAGTTAATGCATTTTTGGTCCATCATAAAATGTTGGAGATTAGGCGTACAATAAACATACAAAAACACATTAACAAAGGTATGCCAAATAAGGTAAATAAAAAATTGCACCATATGAAATCGTGATTACCAAAAGGAAATTCCTGCACTTAATTTAGATAATAAAATCCTACAAATATCCAGTACTTGTACTGAATCAGGTTTGTCAACAATGAGTAAATTATTTATCAAACAATGAACACTGCATGTGTGTGTTGCATGTAGTGTGAAAAGTGATTTTTCTTAACTTTATATTTATGATGATTCAACAAAGTTAAGTAACTGTATGGGTAACAAGGAGTCCAAAGTTGGGAGAAGCTACTTCAGGAAGATTCAATAAAATTTGTATAATCAGCTTTCTTGGTTTTTTTTTTTTTGTTTTTTTTCTATGCAGTGATACCTATGGTTAGGTGACTTCAGGAAGACAACTGCAGTAGTAGTAGTAAAAACAATATTAAAGAATCTTCTTGTATATTGATTATGTGGGAGATGGGTTAGGTTAGTTTGCTGGAGATATTATTTGCAGGCTCGAGTGACTGAGTGTACGGTCGTTCCATGGCAAAACAACATAGCTATTATATTTTTGTGCAGTTACGTTGTTTTGCTTTGGAACAGCCACCCTGCGCGATTTCTGTACGACTCCAGCAACTCTCGGAACACTGTCTCACACGTCTAAGAAACTAAGTTTACGTTTCACAAATAGTACTGTACTTTATGTTTGATGTAAATTTGTACATATGCCATGGGTCTTATACAGTATATATAACAGTTGTTATCTGTGCCTATGAAATATATTTTTAGCATATTTGTCATCAGATTGGGACTGAATCTCGTGACAATTTGAGTGGAAGACCAAAGTCTTTGTGTGTCAAATGCTCAAAAGTGTCATTTAGATGTATAACCTGCACTTTACATAATACTCTGGAATTTCAATAATTTTTATTTGCAAAACAGATGTTATTATAATTGTAATTAACCAGCCATAACAATATTACAGTAATTATGATATTATGATTGAAATTGAAATGAACTGCATAATAAACTGACCATTAATATTAAACTTATTCAATCTGCATGTACAGAAACGATAAGACAAATCGTAGGCTTTCTGAATAGTAAATTGTTTTTCACAAGGCTGTATTTATCCCTGCTCATGTAGTAGCCAATTATTATACTGTTGGCCTCAGGCATAGCAATTTATAGCTGTATTAATATTTTTTTTAAATTGAAATTTTCAATACAGTATTTACGTTTTAGAATGTAGAGGAAATGTAAGAAATTCCATAAAATGTACTACTAATACTTACCGATATGATATTCTATTGAAAATACATACTCATAAAATTTGATTGGACATAATGTTTACCTGATTTTTCGCCTCACGACGTCGGTCTTTAAGTGGTGCCTCACCATTTTGATGATCGGTACCAGCATCCTTTGAATTCAGCGACTGTCCTCTAGTGAAGTACTTCTTGAAAGCGTCCTCTCTCAGCTTCTGTTTGTCCATTATTTTTCCAAGTCTAGAAACAGATAATTTATAATGATTAACTATTTGTAAAAGTGCTTTAGTGCAGTAAGAACACATTGGTTTCATTGAGGTCGAAATTTCAATCCTCGGCTGTGAATTTCGCTTGGTCCTTGAGCAAGGCACTTTATCTGAATTGCTTCTCTCCACCTACGAGTATAAATGGGTACCTGTCTGGTAGGGTTAGAATGCCAAATGTGCTGATTACCTGCTGTAATATTATGTAATACTCCCCCCACCCCCCGGTGAGCGAGTTCTTGTTCTATAGGTGCTTAATCCAATGACCGAGGTAATAATAATGCTAAGCGCATAGAGGTCTTAGCATGACACACTATAAGTCTACCTTACAGTATGTTATTATTAATATAAATTTCTAAAATGTTGAGGGCTACAAACCTTTTACCCTTCTCCGCATTCTTACAATAACCTTCAATTTCCAAGCGGTTTATCAGGCCTTGAGCAACAGTAATTTCCACATCAAGTCTCTTCGCTAAGGCAGGAGCAAGCATACGACCCATCTCTACAGCTGATAACAATGTCCTACGCCAGAGACAGGTTGACTGGACAATGATAGGTGACTGGCCAACCAGGTACGGGTCAGTGAGCTTTAGACTGTTTGGATCATTAACCTGAAAGACAAAGAAAACAAAAAACAAAATTTGTAAAATTCTTCAGAATAACAGTTGCATGTCCTTTAGACTCAGACTCACTTTATTGCATTCTTTTACGGAAATTTGTTGCTCGTATACATTTATAACATTATTAGAACTATTAAAATTGAAAATTATTATTATTTATTATTGCTTATTTTATTTTTTATAACATTATTAGAACTATTAAAATTTATAATTAATTTTTATTTTATATTTGCATAACATCTTAATTGCTGAGCTTCATACAATACTTTTAAAAACACAAACATCCTGAATTGTCTGACCTATGGTTGTAAAGCAGAGCATTCTTATATATAGATTTGCCATCCCAAAATGTTAAACTGAGTAATTAGCATAAAAAATGTGGCAGTATTGTACACTTTAGTAAAGAGAGGCTCATAACATTGGCAATAGTAAGTTGATTACAGTAAATGACCTAAAATTTTAAAGGTTATAATGTCACGGAAAGAATATATAACACATTTTCCTGTTTTGGTGACTGATGCTAGTTTTGGCATCACATGCCCCATGTGTCTTACCATGGTAAAGGTATGTTATATTCAATGGAAGTATTCCAAATTTTCAATTTATAAATTGACTTTTTAGGTGGAAATCATAATTGTTTTTAATTTAAATTTAAACAAAATTATTTAAAACAAAAACAGATATAGCAAATGATTTCTCTATGTTAGGAAAGTTGACAAATAAGGCAAAAACTTCATACATTGACACAGAGATTGCAGAGATGCTTTTCTGGCGCTTGATCCTCATCAATAACTGCAAAGCACACAGCATGCTGCCAAGACTTACATGACTCACACTGTATCATCAACCCATCATCCTAGAAAACACAATAATCAAAAGAAACACAACAAACAATTAAGAATGTGAGACAAAATACAGATAATGCACAATTCATCATATCATATCAATGATTACTGCAGCTACTAATTAAAAAGCACTTCGGGGAGGAGGGGGGGGGGGTTGGTGGTAGGTGTACCTAGATAAAAATCTGAGTAGGGGTTGGGTGATGTGCACATTACTGAGTGGAAAGGGGGTCTGGTGCTTTGTTTAGACTGCTTCACCATAAATACTGGTACATGGAATTGAAATAAAAAATTTAGCTTGTTTTGGAGTACTATGCTTTCCTCTTCATTTCTTCTTTTTTTTTTTTTTTGTTGAGGGGGGGGGGGGCGCTAGCCCTGCTGCTACTCCTGGATTCGCCCCGGATCAATCCTTTCAAAATCAAATGAAACAAATGTTAGATCTATCTTTTTACCCTGATAAAGTTCAGCATGAGGTAATACAACCTTTTATAAATTTTATTCACTAATTGTGCATCAGATATCTTACCTTGATGACTATAAACGACTAGACAAGTCAGCTTCTATTTCTGTTTAAAATCACAGTTGTCTCGCTCCTCAAACACAACTCCACAGAGACACACAGAGTATATAAGGTTTGTCAAGACATCCATACATTTTATGACCAGCATGTAGCAAGCAAGTCCAGTAGGACATGACAACTTCAATGCAATTCAAAAATGCTCTAGACCATTCTTTGTTCCCAACTCAATTCATATAACAATTACAAAATATACAATGAACAGTGTTTCTAAACTAGGGTGATACTTTATGCAATTCTTATGTCTTTTATTCTTATGTCTTTTTTATATATAATTTTATAATTATTCGGGTGAATTTTTGTTGCATATGTTCTACGTGCATTTAGATTTTAATTCTAAAAGATATTATGCAACAAATTATGAAATTTTATCTATGATTTTCTGTAAATTTTAATATCGATAATAGGAGCAACAGACACTGAAACCCAGTTTGCATTTCGGTCTCTCAACCTCAAGGTCAGGGGTTCGAGTCTTCACTGTGCATTTCGTTGTGTCTTTGGAGAATGCACATTACCTACCTATGTTTAGTCAAATCTGTCATTTGTGTTTTTCGTTAAATGCATAAGGTTTGCAGAACAGTGTTAATATTACACTAAAATCTGTGACCAACCTCATTGCTTTCACATGGACACCGTACAGGGGCATCTTCCAAAGCCGATTCATAGATTTCAGAGCCAGATGGAGAGGTAGCATCTTTGCGTTTACCTAAATAATAAATAAATAAATATCACAGGTTGTTAATAATGTCAAAGTATGTGGTTAAGCAGTAAGGCTTACATATTGCAGGATCATGTATCTACAGTAGACAACCCCGGGGGAAACTTTCTGTTTATGATTGTGCCAATAGTTCTTTACAAAGTTTTAAAAGAAAGTTTGTAAGGTTGCTGTTGTGTCTTTGGCTGACTAAATACTGTACCTTGCTAAAAGTTGGCACAATGAACCTTTCCGCTTAGCCCCGCCCCCTTGGGAATTGTTGCAAAGGTCCCACAAAACGAGCATGTTAAAACCGTGTTAAAACATACGCAAACACATATGTCTTTGGAACAACACATGTGCTTGTTAAGGCATGCGTGTAATCCTGGCTCTGTTCTGATTGGCCAGCTGTTAAGTTGATTGACATCCTGTAGGGTCCATTAATATGCAGACAGCAAAGATGCACAAGATACCACAGTGAAACATAGGCACACCCTGTTCCATGCATATTGAATCTTGCTACAAAGGCTCGGGAGCTTTTACTGGCCTCTTGAGGGCTATTTTGTATCCAGTATCTAAAGACATATTATTAATATGCTATACAAGGGTATGCATTTTCATCATCTTCATCACCATCACCATTTATTCAAGTCAGCATTTTTCCTCTTACAAAGGGTTATTGACTTTCACGCCATGATGACAATTGTCGTAGACAGGTGCAGCCTTTGGGCTGGTTGCTGCCCTTGTTGTTTGTGTCATCATTTTGCTATTGGAGCGTTAATTTCTTTTACAGTGAGCCTGCCCAGGCATACCACTAACCCATCACCCTAGTGGAACGGTGGATGCCTGTTGGTTCCTCAATGAACTCATCCGTGCATAACAGGTTTTATTCTTAATCTTACCTTGGGTCCACACACCTTCCTCACCAGAGTTGCCCCTGGTGGGTGAGCCGGTTTAGTCGCCGACTGTCCAACCATGAACAGGTAGTACTGGTTTACATGATTACCAGTAGCAGGTAGAACTTGACCAATAGCAGACAGAACCTGACCTGACCTTCATTAACTTTCATTAACGAAATATCCTTTCTAGGAAAAATGTCCTCAGGCTCCTGAATATTGTACTAGTTTGGATATGCACCAGCATCATCACCACAATTATCATTTTGCTTTGCAGAAACTACTTATTATGACATTCATAAGATTTGTATTTGTCACAAAGTTTTCTGGCACTAATAAATTTATAGGGCATGGTAACATACCAGGAACAGCTGGACTTCCCTCCGGCACACCATCACATTCAACTGGGTGCTCTATTTCTGATGTTTTTGTTTCATCCATGATACTTTCCTAAATACAAATAACATTAATATTTTACAATTTTGTTAGGAAAATTAAAAATAAAATAATAAAATATGACTTCTGGAAAAACAATGTAAAAAAATTAACGTTTTGCAAATTGGCTAATTAAATATGAAAATTATTAGCCGTATTGAAGTTTGATTAACACAAAATACAAACAGAGAATTCTAATCCATAACTTATTGGCTACTTTAGACTGGACATATTTAGCCAAATTCAGCTTAGGTTAGGCACAGTACACCTATTCCAATTAATGCAGGTAGGTCAGTATTACCATTTAGCTTCCGAAGAAGTGTGTTTAAAAATCTTGAGATGTTAATCATGCACATCTCAGAAATTTGTTACCACTTGTTACATTATTTTACATTTTGCTATATGTTGGGTATGATGTATTGACAAGATTCACATAACTAACCTCAACATCCATAGCTTGTTGTTCGTCTTGTTGACAATCCGTCTTAGCATCTTCCAACTGTCCCTTCACTACATTAGCATTCTCATCCTCTTCTTCATTGTCTTTCATTTCAAACTGCTTTCCATCTGTCTTGATACGTAATTTGACGCTAAACAACCAATTTTCATTATTATTTTTATACCAAACATACCTAATGCCGTTAGTATTACAATCCTTTAGCTGAGATACAAGAACAGCAGAAGGAAATGAACTAGGCCCCAAGAATCTGTGATTTAACATACACAATTGTGGATGTCACAAGATTATAAAACTGAGAAATATGATACTAAATATTGTGGATGGACGAAGCTCTTACTGGTTTACCAGGTAGCTCAGACACGAAGAGACCCTTAGGAGAGAAGCAAGCTACTGTAAGAGCTAGTCCACACATCAAGTGCTTTGAGACTGTTTCAGTATAAAGTGCTATATAAATCCAACAACGTTAAAAAACACATTGAAATTTAATAATATATACTTACGTATGGAAAGACTAAGTTACAAAGAGGCAGGAAAGCATGTGGAGAAAAATATTTGAAATCATTAATAAAAATTATTGATGTTACAAAGTCTCAAATGTTAAAAGCTATCGGCATACGCAATCCGTAGTAATGCCACTGTGAAGTCCACAGCGGCTTTTGATACGGGATGATTTGTACTACTACTAGTATGCTTAATTTAAGGATGCTGGACAATTCGTGCCACTGGAGAGAGAGAGCTCAGAATTTGACAATGCCATTAAGAAAATCAAAGGAGATTTTGGATGCGGACAATTTATACCACTGGACACAGCCACAACCATCCTTAAATGAAGAGAAATTCTATTTGATCAACATTTTAATATTAAAACAATAAAACTTATTTTCTTCTGCTTTTTAGAACATCATTCTACAACGACAATTAATTGAATTAAGTTACCGTTGCAACATCTCCAACTCTGATGTTTATGGGTTCCTCCTCAAATCTGAAGGCATCAGCACTGCCTGCTTGAAAGCCTGGTGGTTGGTACTCGCTTGGAGTAACTACAGAATTTCAATGAAAAACCCCAAAAAACTTTAAGCTATCACAATGTGTGTGGGAGTGTGTGAGGGAGCAAATCAAAAGTACTAGCTACGGGGACTCTCTTTGACTTTAAAAACTACAAAATCACAATGAAAATACATGAAACAGATCACCTTACCATCATCATAGAAGAACAACTTCATTGTCATCATGACATCATCAGGGAGCGATTTCAGAGACTGTGTAAGCACTATGATAGTTCTCAGAAGTCGAATGGTAGCTTTTTTGGTCTCTTCCTCAGTTTTCGCTCCTGTTACTTTTTTGTTATTTCTTCAAAATAATATTTTAAAATGTTGACATTTGAAGAATATATACATGGAGTTAGTTGTAGTATTGATGGTGGAGGTCTCCCTTCAATTAATAATCCATTATATTTTGAAATTTCTGTCTCATCCAACAAAATTATCAATTACAAATGGGACAGGTACTTTCATGGTCTTAATTGGCTTTGTTCCCTAATTAGAAAAATACTTATAAAGAATAACGGTAATTTTGCATCTGATGAAAAGCTAATACTGTTCATAAAAAATATGTTATCAGGGATATACAATCAACCATGGGCACTTCTAATTGTTGTAAATAACTTGTGTTTGTCACTTAATTATATGCATATCTTAAAGCGCAAAAACAGTTTGAATATTGGAGTATGCTACTACTAATGCTATAGTGTGAACACATGTAGGTGTTATGCTTCTTTGATTTGCGGCACAACTTTATCAAGCTTGATATGGTGCTACCACAGTTTACAATTCAACTTGCTTATATTTTGTACTACTGTATTCTCACCTGTAAACATTGATACTTGGTCCATCATCATTATAACTGAACTTAAATGTATATGATTCAATTACAGTCTGAAAAATATACAGCATAGTACTCTCTATCACAATATTTTAATCATTATCAAATTCATAATCATCATGATCATCAACATGATGGTGATGATGATTGAGTTGTCGTCTTCTTCATTACCATATTTATGTTAACACAATGCGATAATAATAATAATAACAATAATAAACCATTTTTAAAGCGTTCCAAACAAAGAAGTCTCAGAGCGCTAGCATCATCACCATCTACTTTAAATTCATTACCATCATCTACTTATTCATTTTTCATAATGTAGTAATTTATAACAATTATCATCATAATACATCACAATCATTCATTATCATGAATGTCGTCACAGCCATCATCTTCCTCGCCATCATTATCAATGTCATCAATATGATCAATGTCATCAACATGACCATCACAGTGATCAGTATATACAGTATGCCTTAAAATAAGGTTTAAATATTTATCAATACCATTCTTGTTATTAGATGACACCTACCTCAGGATGATTTGGATCAACATATATCTAAAAGAAACAAAATGATATATACATTAAGTGTACTTGAAAAAAAAAAAAAAATCTGTTCTATCTGGCCATTGGTGCTATGTAAATACTGTATAATAGATCAATTTTACTATTATTGTAACTATATAAAGTGGCATGTTCAAACCTCAAAGGAATCTGACAAATTATAAAATATGTTAAAAGAGTTTGATTTTAGTATGTTAGGTTGTTAGGCCTGTGATGTTATAGAAAAAGTAAACTCATGTCGACACACCCAGTATCTTACTGGTGTACAATAAGCACACATATGTTGTGGTCTATCATTTTTATAATTAGGAAAACTGTGCACAGTAGTGGCTGGAGAGATACTGTAGGATTTGTACGTATTGTTAAATGGTGAGTATTGTGAATTGGTTATGCCTGAAACAGTTTGTCAAAGGAATTATTATATAGTTTACTTACCCCAATGACTATTGTTTTTAGCTAAACGAAAAAAAAAAGAAAGAATTAATAAGTGTAAGTGAAATATAACAAAAAATGCAAATGAAGAAAAGAACACAAGACAAGTCAATAATAAGTCTTTAAAAAGAAATTGTACTCATTTACATAAATTAGGAGTATTTTTGGATTACATATAAAAACACACGCTGATATTGAACATCAGTTTAGACGGTCTTAAAGCTTAGCCGACTTTAATCGTGATGTCAATACTGATCTACGATTATAGACCATTGCTATACCACGGTCTGACCAATTAGCCGTCTTTAATTTTGAAGCCTACTCAGGAGGCTTCTAACGGTCTTAAATCATTTTCATCATGGCTTTACAAATACTAGACCTAGGCCTAGATTGTCGAAGACTTAGAATCGAACAATGAATATTCCGCAAACTTCTCAGCATCTGTAAAAACTGGTCTACGTTTGTTTACGTTCATTTTGATAAATATGTATGTTGTGAGCAAGCGTAACAGTGCTCTCAATTTTATGTTACCAGGGAGTGCTTGTTTGCTTTTCAATACTCAAAGCGGCCTAAGCAAAGAACGTTTTATAGCAATGGTCTTAGCAGAGTGACTTTAGTAAGACCGTCCAAGGGATAAGGCCGGATTTATTTGAGGAGTTAAGACTACCAGTTAAGCAGTAGCGTATCTAGGGGAGGGTGCAGGGTGGTGAACGCCCCACCCCCCAAAAAAAATTACTGTCAAGTAGTTAAAAATCCCCTAATATCATCATATTTTGCGAATTAGCACCCCTCAACTGATCATCGAGCACCCCCCCCCCCACCAGCCTTCACCTTCCCGTTTTATAGCAATCTGCCCCAGGAAATAAATTCATCTGGATCGCTGGATATATTTCTTAAGTTTTAAATGATCCAAAAAGAAAATATTTAAATAAAAAAAATCTGATACTAATGCCAGGCTCTGGAGGAAATTTCTTTTTTGATATGTTTTGTATCTCATTAACCATTCCCAAGTTTGTATAACATATCAAAAATTGGTTTCCTCCAAAGCCTGGCTTTAAAATAAATCAACACCCAATTTATCAGAAACATCACTTACATATTTTTTGTCAAGAGCATCAAAGCAACCTTTGACCCACTGAATGACCTGACAAGCCCCAGGGCATGAGCTGTCATCTCGGAGCACCTTCAGTTTTATATCTGAAATGAAATATTAAGTTTTAAGTACGAAATCAGGGTAAGTTTTTTTGGCAAACTGGTTCTTTCTTTTTTTCTTAATCATTTGCACTATACCTTTGGTAGGTAAAAGATTGGTAATCACAGGGCTAAAATACATGTTAAAGAATATGAATATAAAGTATATTCACGAATAGATATTTTAATACAGTTCTGTATAATAAACTGGGGGGTAAATGGTATCCCTCTCATATTAACCGTTGCTAAGTCTTTTTGTTTAACACCCCTTACATATCTTAGAAAAATCAGTTGTAAAACATATCAAAAAAATTGTATCCTTCAGATTCTGGCTTTAATATCTTTATATGCTCTTTAAATAATATTGTCTTAATTGGATTTGTACAATACCTTCTAGGCATCGGTCACCATATGCATGCTCGGGAAAAATAGCTCTCAGGTATGTGATGTTAGAAACCGCCACTGCTAATAGTTTCTTAACAAATAGAGCTGACTGTGTTTCAGAAACTTGCTTGGAAGGGAACATTTTTGACCACTGTAAATACAGTATATCAATTACCAATAAAGCAATTAGTATAGTTGCTAAAGAAGCAATACAATTAAACATTATTTATGATTAATTTTATTTAATTACTCATAAAAAGCAATTTGGAAGTGGTAAATTATTTGCCATAATTTACTGTAGTCCATCAAAAACTTCTAACAACCAGTACATCATATCCAGTGCCAAAAATCATTCCATAATTTTTTATCATTAAAAAAAACCATACCACTTTCCGGTATTATATGGTTTGGTAAATAGGCCTACAAAATGAACTGTTAATGAGTATTTTGTTTGTGTTTGTTGGCACACAAGTCACCTTTTTAAGACTATTCAGTCTTGTTTACTTGGTCATGTTTAAATTATTTGGCGCATTTAAAAAAAAAATTGATAATAAAATGTAATAATTGTACTACCGCCTACCTCACCAGCCTTTACCTCAGGCTTAAATGCTGTCGCTACTGCCATTGTTGATACTTATAAAACAGCAGTACTGATAATGATGATTATTGGGGTCCACCTCTCATAGCCTAGGAAGATTTAATTGAGAAAAAAATTCTGAAGCACAAACAGAATGGCTTAAAATGTCATGTTAAATTATCAAATCAGTTGAATAATTTTGTGCATTACACATCATTAAAATCCAGTGGCAGATTCAAGGGGCCCCAACTGACCCAGGACACCCTAACTTTTTAGATATTAATTTAAAAATGAAAAAAAAAAAATGAAAAAAATACTGTATATTCAAATTTAGGTTTGAGAGGGCCATTTCTGGCCATCTAGAGGCACTCCCTGGTCCCCCTCTATTTCAAATTCCTGGATCTGCCACTGCTCAGCCATGGGCTGTCTGATTTATAAGAGGTGGCCACCTTAATCTTAAACCTAGGCTATATTTTAGTCCTGTGCATTTTATCAAGGTTTAGCTGGCCAAAAAATATTAAGTAATTTGGCTAATTCAGTGTGAAAATAATTAGCCAAATAAAAATTTGATTACCGTCACAATCAGATTGATTTAATTTTAGGATTACTAGGCCTATGTTCATTTATTACTAGTTAGGCCTCGATAATCCGTATTATGTGTTCATGATCTTTGGGCCACTGGTAACCAAACAGTACAGTAAATGCTGTATGCAGTTGTGTCACTGCAACAAATGTTTGCATGGTAAGGAATGAGCTTTGATTTTTTTTTCTCCACAAAATGAATGATAAATTTAATTATAAATAAATTATTGTATAACCTTTTTAACATAGGCTAGGGCCTAGGCCTAGGGTATCCTTTAATATTTATAATGAATAATATACGATGGCCCGTTATGATTTTTAAAATAACATGTCAGACAGAAAATCAGCCCAAAAGCTTATCTTATTTCTGTTGGTTACGCACTGCTGATTCGCAATGTTTGTCATCGCTTCAAGATGTCTACTGATTTGTGAAAAAGGCCTAGGTCTGGCCTGTGACCTGTACGTCACTATTTACTAGACACCTAGGATATTGTATGGCCAGCCTAGACCCTATATTGAGGCTCGGCCACAAGCCAACTCGGCCACAAGTCAACTCGGCCACAAGTCAACTCGGCCACAAATCAACTCGGCCACAGGCCAACTCGGCCACAAGTCATTTACTGGTACCACAATTTGAAGGAGTAATTCATCAAGTATAAAACAATTCTTTAAGTACCATATTACTATACTTGTTATAATTATTGCTGTTATTATTGTTGTTATTGTTTTTATTACCGTTAGTTTTAATATTAGCATTAACATTATATACGGTATTGTTCAAATTTCTGCTGATATTATTATTACAGTACCATATAAATAATAAACAATTTTCGATTTATTATTATTATTATTATTTGTTAGTCTTAGTATTATTATTTTAATAATAGAAATTTAAAAAGTTATTGTTATTGGTGTTTTATTGGTATTTTTCTCATATTGTTAATAATAATAATAATAATAATAATATTATTATTAATATTATTATTGTTGTTGTCACCTTTATTATCGATATTATTACCCTATTATTATTAAGTAGGCCTAGTATTTAAGTATCATTATTATTATTATTACTAATTAGTATTACTATTATTATAAAAATAAACATTATCTTTAATTTATTATTGTTGTATTATTGCTATTATCACCTTCAATATCGTTATTATCATTAATTAGTTATTAAAATTGATATTTAAATAATATCGTTATTATTACCATACTAGTATTATTACTATTAGTATTGTTAAAATAAATATTACTATTATTGTTGTTGTTGTTGTTATCACCTTTATTATCGTCATAATGACTAATTAGTATTATTAAAGTAAATATTATTAATTTATTGTTGTTATTATTGTTTAATATTATTGAATATAAGTAGAATGTTGTGAGTAAACAGAAGATGAACACATTAATAAATAACTCTTTTTAATTCATAGGCAATAGCATTCAAATCTCTTTTGGTACTATGGTAGTGTGGTGGTCCTGTTTTACTAAAATATACTGTACTTTATTTTAATCATGATATTGAAGAAAAAGGATGCAAAAACTACAGAGATTTACATTAAATAACTTGTGGCCGAGTTGACTTGAGGCGGAGTTGACTTGAGGCCGAGTTGGCTTGTGGCCAAGTTGGGTGTAGCCAAACTTTTTGTGGCCGAGTTGATTTGTGGCAGAATTGACTTGTGGCCGAGTTGACTTGTGGCCGAGTTGACTTGTGGCCAAGGCCTAGGCTAGGGTCCCTTTCATCCAGACAGACCCAGATCAAATCAATTATTTTGTAAAACGAAAATAGTCTAAACTAAGACTAGGTAGGCCTAGGTAGTTCTATACTGCCTCTAGGCCTAGGCTATATTATGACCTGGGCCGAAACGACCTTACACCCCTAGCCTAGCCTGGTAACGCACCTTATCCCGAAACAAAACAAAGTCCTGACTTCTTCCTGTTCCGTCTGCTGGTTTACTATACTAATACTATTCGAGACTAGGTCCTACCTTTGGCGGGCAGGCAATGACGTTGTTTATACTCCTATTTATTATAATTATATATGGATTATTAAATACCAAATTTTTTCCCACGAATTAATTTTCAAGCCACAGCATACGATTTCCGTAAGAAGGTTTTCTTTCTAGGCTAAGCGCCTGCCCAGATTCTGTCGTCTGCAGCTTGCTGTTATAAGATTTTAAAGCTACCCGCTTTTAAACTCTCATAAACTATAGAGGGCGCTAGGTAAGTTTTTAAAACAACTAGGCCTTGGGGCATGGACGGAGAAATAAGCCTGATTGAAAACTTATGCCCATAATATAGTCATAATATGCCTATATACGATCATGATATGATGTCATCATGACCATAATTAGGCCTGTCAAATGCTTTTGTAAAATAAAGTTTGATAGTCTAGAAAGGGCTTAATAATAGGGATTTTTAAAGCGCATATTCAACCAAAATGTGGGTGCTCAATGCGGGCGTAAGACGATACGATACGAGTGGGTTCACTTTTAGATCACTTTATGGTGCACCCATTAACAATATACAATATAAACAAAGGAAAGCGAAAGATAGTTCAAAAACAACAAACGGATAAATAGCATAACAAAAACAAAACCAAGCGATTTACAGTAAAGTTTTACCCTTATTTGTATATCTAAAAAATTCTTACATAATTTAGTAAGTAAACTGAATGAAACACACTGAGCTGCACAAAAACCTGTACTTAGTAGTCGTGTGAAATTACCGGAACGTCGATTATTTATTTATTTATTTATTTTCTTTTTCTACGGACCAGGGCAGAATCAAAGTCAATTCAATATAATATTACAGCTTCTTGTACAGCTCATTGCGTTTCCAAGCAATATAAAGGTATTTTTTACAATATTTGTCGAAGATAAAACTTGCATCATTGTAATCAGAATCAACCAAATTGTATTTAAGGGGAAATTCATTATGGATAGACAGGTCATCAAAGAAAAGATGGTGTCTAAAATTTGCTAAACTTGAAGTAAACATCCCAAAATATATCAAGGTTGTATTCTCATTTTTAAGTTCCTGGAAAATTGTATCTCTAATATTTTTAAATTTTATTTATCATCTTCTCTTCCCTTATGCTTTTTTTCATTAAAATCTGTCTACAATACATTTTTCTTTCACCTTCAGTTACTTTTCCTTTTCTTTCTATTTCAGCTGATCACATCAGCGCTTATATATTCTTTTCTTTTCTCTCTTTTAATCTTTTCTTGTATTTTCCTTTTCTTTTAAAAATGTATCTTTTTCATATTGTACCTCTAACATTTTGAGTCACGTTGTTTTGTATTTTATGTCTTTTATTTTTTTTTATATTATTTTGCCTTGCGTGTCAAAGACAAGCAACAAGGGCGAACATAATATCTTCTTCTTTTGTTAATGGCAGGTGCTCCATGGGTGAGTGCAAAACTGCTTCAAAGTCATATGTGTCTGTCACCAACCCGGTATTTGAAATCGTCCCCATTGGGATTTCACGCCAGGAAATGATGGCATATTTTCACAAATAGAATTTGTATTTTTAATAATGTAGGTACAATTCATTCATGATATATCAAATCAATAGGATTGTAATCCAAATTATATTTCATAATTTAGGAGGCCTAAATTTTAAATAACCAATTTTTTTTTTTTTTTTTTTTTTTTTGAGTTTTCTATGGACGCACAATATATCATGAATAGAAATGACTAAGAAATGAGGGCTGGTACCCGGTACGGTATACTGGTATCACGAGAACACACACATATCCTATGGTTTAATGGCCAAAATTGAATAGTGTTTTTTCAGTATATATACGTACACTCAAACACCCACACACATATTTTTAAGAATCAAGAAGACAGTTGGTTTCAACCAAAATGTGTGTTTTTGTTTTGTATTTTTTCCCCTTTGGACGCACAATATATAACAGCATTATTAGAGTAATGACTCAGTGCAGGTACGTCTGGGACGGTAATCCTGAAGAACAAAAATCCCAATGGTCAAAATTGACAAGTGTTTTAAGTACGTGCACACACACACACACACACACACACCCACACACACACATCTATTTTAAGTATCAAGACTAACAAATCTTGTTTCAATCCATTTTTTTTCCTTTTAATTATTGAGTTTTCTATAATCGACGCAGCCAAGATATTATTAGCATGCATAGACTAATGACTCAGAAATCAGGGCAGGTACGGTGGATTGGAATCTGAAAGAACACACACACAAATCTCTTGGTTATAATACTCAGATTTGTTCAGTATACCAAGAGGTAAAGAGCACAAACACATTGTGTCTATTTTAAGAATCTAGAACAACAATCTGGCTTGATGTATGTGGCTCATAAGGTGTCAAAATATAAATTTACATAACATAATATTATTTTTTAGTAGGCCTACTGCAGTTATTGTGTTACGTACAAAAAAAAAAAAAATAAAAATAGGCGTCCCTGTAGGCCATAAGAAAAAAAAAATATTGTGTTGCCAAGCCTGATCGACCCAAAATGTACGACATTGAGGTTCGGCATTTTAGTTTTTGTGTATTTTCTACTTGTTAGGCATAAACAATTGGTAAAAAAAATCCTACCGACCATAGTGGCCTACACATTCCCGCCCCCCCCCCCCCCAAACGTGGCCAACACAAGTATACATTAATTTTGGCCTTAATGGGGGTTGAATAATGTGTTGATGATCCCGGTGTTGATTTTTACCATTTGGCACTCTAAAAAACTGTCCCGTATTCCCTTGGCCTTAGAGCTGTCCCCCCCCCCACCTCCACCGCCTAAACCCCTGGCCCGTTTTTGCCCGTACTGTTACAACAATTATTTTTAAAAATAAAATTTAGGGGGCAGGGGGTGCGATCGCACTCTGCATCCTGTGCATCGGCCCCATGCCTATTTAATAATATAAATAGTTACTGTGTTTTTGTTTTATTTAAAACTAATTGCTCTATGTAGGCCTAGGACGTGGATACTCTGGTTTCTGTATTAGAGAAACTAGAACAGTTCGTGTGGTGTATGGTGTGACCAACGTGTGGGTGACATACGCGTGCCTCATTGTGTGTCATCACTCACACTCAGTGCTGTTCACTGATGATTTCGTCACAACTCGTTTGCGCATGCTCTCTCGAGCTTACGAAATCTGCCATTCGCGCCGGGTTTTTTGCTACACATGTGTTATGTCCAATGAATTCTTCTTGTATTTTACCAGAAAAATACTGAAAAAATGGATGTTACAAAAATTGTAGAAATTCTGCAGGGAACTATACACCCTGACACACGTGAAACTTCCGAACAGCAGTTAAATGAGGTATTGTATTTTATTTAAACTTTGTGTTAATTCTCGGTAAATTTTAGCCTAGGCTAGCTTCGGCCAGGCGCAGGTCTAACCTAACAACCGATGGCTACTAGACTACTACTAGGCCTACGCCTAGGCTTATCCTCAGCCCTCGCTCACCTGCATGCCTACTACTAGTACTAGGCCCAGGCTCCTAGACATTATACTTACTAGGCCTAGGCAAGACTCTCACTGATATTTTAGTATAGCCTAGCTACCTAGCTACTTACATACTACTACTAATAATAATACTAGGTGTGCTATTAATACTACTAGGCCTATCCTAGAGTATAGAGGATAGGCCTAGGCCTACAGGCTACAGTACTATGATCAGCAGCAGGGTTTCTGGACAAAACGGCAATAAACCAAAACGGCAATAAGTCAAAAGGACCACCAGTCAAAACAGCAATGACCAAGATGGCAAAAAACCAAAACGGCAACACTTTTTGATCAGAAGGGCAATAGGCCTAGACCAAAACGGCAAGGGTATTCAACGGCAATCCAATAATAGGCCTAGGCTAGGCCTAGTAGGCTTTACAAATTCAATATTAAAAAGATTGGTGGGGGTGGGGGGAAGCGGAAACAATATTATTAAAGCAGTAAAACATTTAAACAAATAAAACTTTCAAATACAAACAAATGAAGATAAACAATTTATGTCATAAATGTAAAAAAATGCGAAATAATGATAATAAACATTAAAAGTGGGAAAAAGAGCCCATTGCAATATTCGATTTGCTTATTGGGACAATTTCAAAATGATTAAGAAAATTATAACTGTGGCCTGCGCCCGCTGGCGCTTGCTAGTCTTGGCATTAATTTTGCTCCTTGGCCATTTTGGTCTATGCCGTTTTGGTACTTGTCATTGCCGTTTTGGTTCATTGCCATTTTGGTTCATTGCCGTTTTGGTTTATTGCCGTTTTGACCCGCTACCAGCAGCAGGCATGATTAGGGAATTTTATATTTTTTCACTTCATTCATGATGGATTAGACTTGCCACAAGTCCCTTATTATTATTATTTCTTATCATTCTGGACAGTGCCACCATCAAGCAAGTTAATTTTAAGACAGAATAAGGAACATGTATGCAGGTCACTGATCTCTACTATGTATAATAGCTGGATTGCACATTGGCTGGTTTTAGTGAGGCCACCGACGCCATGTTGGGAGGCCTACGTATCATTTTAGGCCTAGCTCAGACTTGGAGATATGCCAGGCTTGAGTTAAGCCGGCTTAACTTTGCCGGGCGTTCAGACTAGCGGGTTTAGCCAGGCGAGAATTTGCATAATAATGAACCGTAACCAGGAAACATGTTTCAAAACATTGCTCGCGAAACGTACGTACGATCGCTCACAGCGTACGTAATTGAATGCTGATTGGTCATTCTGTTACCTGGAAGTCAATGCAAGACCCCCCGCAACAATTAAAGCCCGGCTTATGAAAGTTAAACACGGTGCCACGCCAGGCTTTGTTACTATAGGAACACAGCCTGGCATGAGATAAGCCACCTAGTTCAGACTGGCAGTTGGGTTTATCTGCCTAGTCTGAACTAGGCCTTAGACAAGTTTCTTTTGCATTTGTTTAAATTATTGTTAAAAATAACAATTCTTGCAAAACTTTTTAATAATAAATTTGAATTTAAAGTAATGATTATTACCATCTATCTATTGATGTGACTTTTTATGCAGTTTAAGAAAGCGCAAGCGAAGTTATTTGCGTTGTTAGGGATGAACGTCACTATAACAATGCGACTTAGATGGTTGGAAAAAAATTATTACGTTACATTTAAATTTATTAAGGAAAGTATTGCAAGAATCATTATTTTTAACTATAATTTAAACAAATGCCAAAATAAACTTTTCTAAAAAAAATTTTTTTTTGTACTGTAGACGTCCGAAAATGCATTTAAGACATTTTCATCTGAGCATTTTACAAGCAAAAACAAATGCCTTTAAAGCCCCATTCCCGGCAAAATTTCACTAAAAATTGACTTTTTTTAGAAAATATGCATTTGCATTACTCCAATTATTATAAATCATGGAAAAATATTGGCATGAATTTTAGTTTTACGCAAAAGAA
>NW_022688691.1:429105-434615 GCF_011630105.1 Anneissia japonica | reverse complement strand
ATCAAATTTCAGTCTTATTTTACATTTTTTTCATTCTTAGGAATGTCTAAATTCAGTTTAACTAGCAATTCCGTATTATATTTATAAATCTTTATAACATTATACAAAAATTAGATTTTTCTTAAAAACTGAAATTTTGCCGGGAATGGGGCTTTAAGTATAAGCCCTGGGCTTCTTTTTTTAAAGACCTTTGGATGGGCAAACAAAGAGGTGGACTTCTTTTCAAAATGAATGCTTTAAATAAATTTATGAATTGCTACTATACAGCAATTTTTAACTATGGAATTTGAAATTTAATTAATAGTAAATTTTAAACATGCTACAGTAGTACAATAAACTAATATTAATACTGACAAGCATATTAATAAAAAAAAAAACGTCCGTCTGAATGTAAGTACTATTTCGAAAGAAGCCCATACTATCCTGATTAGAATTTTCGAGATGGGCTTCCTTTCGAGACTAAGCCCATGGGGCTTCTTGTTGAGGTTATGGTATCGGCGATGTGGTGAGATTGTGGCACCACGGCAGACACTTGCCTTTTTTTATTTAACCAAAATGACTAATTTGGAGGGATCTGCAATTTAAAAGAACTTGTTTTTATATTAATTAAAGAGATTACTTGATTATTCCCAATTGACTCATATTACCAATATTTTAAAGAATATCTAACTAATTTCTTAAACTATAAGATTGTTTGGGATATATATTTTTAATATCATGTTCCATTGGTCTTTGATTTAAATTTTGTTTAAATTGTCCAAAATTGTATTGTTTCATAAAAGTCGGTTGTTCATTACTCTTGTATATTTTCATATACTGTATTTTACTTGAGATTGCTAATTTTGCCAACAGAAGTGAAAGTTTGTTCAATTCAATTCAATTTTGCTCTTCATCCCCAGTGAGACAATGGCCATGACATTGTCTCTCCATCTCTCTCTGTCCTGTGTTCAGATCTAAACTAATTTCCTTCAGACAGATCTGTGGTTCCATTATGCCAGCTTTTTTGGCCTTCCTCAACTTTGTCTAAAAGCTTTCCACTTGAAAGCAATTCACAAATGGCTCTGTACAGGCATGTGCCATAAAAATTTTCGGCACTTGGTCACAAGTATCAGTGATTCTGGTACCTGAATATTATTTTACATTTTCTCTAACACCTTCCTCCTTCATTATGCTTTATGTTTAAAAAAGAAATAAAAATGCTTGCTTCAATGACATTGATTTTTTATACATGGCTTTCAATTTCTGCATCCAGAGTTCAGCTTGCTGTCTGTCTGCGGAACATTCTGAAGCATGATTATCCAGGACGTTGGACAGGAATAGTGGAGAAGACAGTTCATTTTCTACAATCCAAGGATCCGGGCGCTTGGTTTGGTGCCCTAATCGGTGTCTACCAACTTGTTAAGAATTACGAGTAAGCATTATGCTTCAACGAACGATAATTTTTATAGTTCATGCAATGTATTCCCCCTCCTTCTTTCCAATGCAGTGTTTGGACTCAATGCTTTAGTATAATTTTTTCGTTAATGTTTTTAATAGGAAATAAATAGAATGAGAAACTAGAAAAAAAACAAAAAATTTGCTTTATAAATATGTACAGGAAAAAGTTAGTCTGTAATCAATACGCTTAATAAAACATTACTATATTTAGAGCTATTCAATAGACTGTTCTCTGATGTGTGTAGGTGATTAATTAAACTCTTTTAGTTTACAGTTGTTAACCAACCATAACACTTAAATTGAATTTATACTTAATCTGTATAGTAATGTACAGTATACCAATAAATCTCTTTGAATGAATGAGATAAAATAAATTTTGGCATACATTTAAATTCCAAACATTTCTAAAGTGTAATGTTAAAATTAATGTTTTTCTTCTTTTATTTTTAAACTTTTCTTATTTTTTTCCCCTCTTTTTCAGGTACAAGAAACCGAATGAACGTGAGCCACTGAATCAGGCAATGCAGTTTATTCTGCCGCTTATGTATGAATGCGTAGTACACTTGTTACCCGACCAATCAGAGGTGGCTATGCATATGAAGAAACAAATTCTGAAGATATTTTATGCTCTAACCCAGGTACTGTACTGGTCAAAATTATTGCAGATTTTAAATGCATTCAACCCAGTTGCGTTTTCGTTGAAATTTACATTGGCATTTTCGTTGACATTCTGGTTTTTTTTTTTAATTGTGCGGTTTTATTAAACATCCAAAAGTGTAAACACCAATTACAGGATAACATAAATATATAAGAATATGATAAAGATAAAAACATAACATTACAAAAGAATCATTAAAAAGTCAAATAATTAACTTCCACAAATAGATATTAAGGGATAAACACATTATTAACCAATTAAACTAACTACTACATGTACAGTATGTTTAAAATTTGAAAAATTACAATTAATCCAATTCAGAATATTCACAAACACACATGTTGTACAGGAATGAAATCCCAAACACTCGCACGAGAGAAATTTACATTTAAAATTGATTTAGAACGGAGACTACGAACAGGAACATTAGAAGTTAGAAAAAAAGATTCACATCTTTGAAAGCTCAGGAATTGTTTATTCAGAATTCAATGAAAATTGTTGTATTAACAGTTACTGAATAAACATACACTTACAAAATAGATGTTTGTTTATTACGAACTAACATGTAGTAAAGAAACAAGGTGATTAAATTAAGATTTTTAAGGTCGGTAGTTGGGAGTTATAGGCCTAGGCGTATTTTGTTTTTGACATCTTAAAAAGGAAGACGTGGTTGTCGTATACGACGTAAACAGTCTAGACACTCCAGTCAATAAATCAACAATAATAATAATAAAAGAAAAAAGAAAGAAACAAAAAAAAAACTCACCAATATATCTCTTCCAATAAATCTATCCATGTTATTTATCAAATGGCAATATATATATAAAATTATATATTAATATAAAAATTATATAGTGTTTGTCTTAGGGCACATAGAAACATTCATTAGATTATCACTCTTTTTAAAAATAAAATTGATGAGGGAGGACGTTTTTTTTTTTTTTTTTTTTTTAGGAAGGCATTTTTTTTTTTTTTTTTTTTTTTTTTTAAATCGGAACAATAGATTGTTTCGCTTTTGTTTTTATCGATGAGGGAGGGACTGTTTATGTTTGGTGTGTAATAGTAAATATTGTATAAAAACTAGTTTAATTTTATAGTTTTTTAAATCACAAAATTGCATTGTTATTTTTCTGCTGTTGAAATAATTGATGCAGCAAACAAAAATTTTTTAATTCCTGCATCAATATTTCCCGAATTTTTGACACGGGCAGGAGTGATAATCTAATAAATTTTTCTATTTGCTCTTATGCATTAGTCTTTTATTTCTTTCTTTTACTTATTATAGTAGTTGAATTCATTTCTTTAATATTATTATAAATGTACCGTTTGTAGCAGAATTAAACATTTTAATTTCAACTGTATATTTATGATAATTTATAATTTTATGTGTGGAAAATTAATAAAACAAACAATTATTGTATAAAATTATTACAGTTTGTAATTAAATTTATTTCCAATAAGTCACAGGTATATTACAAAAGAGACAAAAAAAAAATAACAAGGCACTATTATATATAACTACTTAATAATACTATACAATATAATACTATATAATATTTCAAGTATTTGACATTATTCCTACATTAATCCATATTATGTGGGTTGATTGTCTTACAACTTACAATTTTTTTTTAAATATTGTAAAATATATTCTAAATTTACAATTAATTCATAAAATTTAATATTTTTATACATTCAATTATATAACATTTTGATTGAATTACCGTTGCAGCTAATTTTACATTCTTAAAATGTTGTCGAGAAGGAAAGGTGATCAACTCTGCTAAGTACGTCACTCACCTCCGCTGCATTAATATTGTATTGTAATGAATACTCAATATATAATTTATGGTGTGCATAATTACTAGCTTAATCTGTATCGTTATAACCTTAGGCTGCAAGGGCAATGTTAACATGGTTACTCTGCAAGAGCATTGCAATAGCTAACATTTGTCTTTTCAGTATTTTCTACCACTGGATTTGATTAATGAAGAAATCTTTACTAAATGGATGAAAATATTCCAAACTGTTGTCGAAGCCCCAATTCCACAGGTAATTAAACATAAGAAATACATACACTTTTTTTTTTTTTTTTTACTGAAGTGGGTTGCTTTAGCCCACTGAAACACAATCAAAGGGTATTGTCTTATAGTGTAAAAAAAAAAGCAGGGAATGCAAGCAGTAACTGCATTCCAGATTGCTAGCTATGTCTATCCTATGTCCCAGAGGCTAGAAAATGAAATGCAGCGATGTGTTTGCACTGTTACTGTATGCTTAAACGGAGATTAGAAAGTAGTATTGTCTCTGCAGGTCTAAGCCTACTATAGCATGTGTGTCCCGCAGATAGACTTGCAGAACAACATTAATATACACTACAGATGAGCATCAATGCACATAAACATGTTACCTAATAATTTGTGCAGTAATTTTCTTAAAGGTTACTTGTACTAATCTGTTTTAAAGGAAAATGATATACTAATACAGTTGAACTTGCCTAGAAGTAGAATCCAAAATGGCATTGAAAAATTGGTATGTAAAATAAGATCGACTTAGAAATTTTTCATGTTAGGCAAAGTTGAATTAAGGAAGTTTAACGGTAATTATTGGTTAGTGATTTACATATCTCCTGTTATCTATAATTTGCACTGGCTTCCCATTAAAAGTCTCCAACAACCCACTTACCTACTTGATCTCCTTCCTATATCTCCTTACCCTTCCTCTGTTCTTCTGACCTAAATTTGCTCATTTTTCCCAAAGTTAACACCAAATCCTACGGCCACAGATCATTTTTATTTTCAGCTGCCACACTTTGGAACCCCCTCCCTAAACATATTGCAGACTCAGTTTCAATTGCTATTATTAAAAACCAAACTCAAAGACATTTTTGGCAATCTAAACCTGCACAGCTCCTTTGATTTTCACCTCGGTTTAGTGATATTGGCACTTTATTTATAATAATTATTATTATTATTATTATTTACATACAGGAAACACTGCAGGTTCTCCCAGAGGAACGGCCAGAACTAATTTGGTGGAAGGCCAAGAAATGGGCTTTGCACATCTTAGCAAGAATGTTTGAAAGGTAATGAAATTGAATAAACCACAATCAAAATATATAAATACAAAAATATATAAAGAATGTATAATAATACCTTAGTTGATTAAACATTAGGTGATTAATACCACTAGTAACAATATTAGATGGACTTAACTTAGTGCAAGGTGCTTAAAAATATGGAACAAAAAAAAAATGAAAAAAGGAAAAAAGTAAGAAAAATACAGTACACCAATGTAGCACCCACATGAAGTATGGGGTTACATTGTCACTGCCAGCAAGAGATACTTGTGTATCTACACTGTTCGGAATTGGGTACCTCCTAACACTAACTGGCGTGGTGTAATAATGAATTAAAAA
>NW_022688691.1:409996-429011 GCF_011630105.1 Anneissia japonica | reverse complement strand
TGCATAGTAGGTGCTCTTCCTTTTTTTGTTAATTACCAGATGAATTAGTCATACAATTGGTTGTTTTGATTTACTATAGTGTCTGGTATTTTCTAATTAGTTAATATATTGAACTTCTGAAATCTGTCAGATATTGTATTATCAGGAACCATCTGCCTCAGCTCAAACTTTGACAGGTTTGTCTGGTTTGTGAAATATAAGGAGTCGTCAAACATGGTTACGTGTTTACCTCCTAGTCACGAATACAACTCATTCTAAGTCAGTAGGTGCATCCAGATTAGTATGGTATATTTCATATGATGCTGAGTCAAGGATGTTTACATGTTTGACATGCAACAATGATGGATGGCTCCTCAAAATAATGACACTGCCTCTTTAATTATTCAGATCTTTTAAAATTAAATAATTATTTTTGTATAATTATAAACTCTATATAATAAATTAATACATTATTTATATTGATCAGGAGAACACAAACCATCAACAAAAAAGACAACAATTAGACAGTAAATATGGTCATGAAAGATTAAGCCTTTCTAAATTGATTGGACTAAGACAAAAATATATACAAATATTTAATATAATATGACTTAATTTTTATATTTTTACAGATATGGAAGTCCTGGCAATGTTATCAAAGATTACATAAATTTCTCAGAATGGTATCTAAAAACATTTTCCCGTAAGTTGTTTTTATTTTTTTATGAAGAACGATTTATCTAGTGCCACTGCTAATTTTAAGTTTTTTAAGATATTTTTTTCTCAAAATTATCATTAATGAATTAATATTTCTGTATTTCATTGTCTTCATTATCAAAATAATCTTGTGGTTTCCATGAATATTTCTTGGCTGCTAATTTCTTTTAAACTGGTATAATGCTATATGTACTACTGTATGCATTTTGTTTATTTTCTTAATAGCATAAGGCACAATCAGAAGAATTAATCTCTAATTAATACCTCAAATAATAAATTAATTATTAATTAAATATAAAACAGGTCTGGATAATGTTTGACATTTTTAGAATTTTACATTTCTTGTTCAGCTAGGCTTTAATAGCAATATGAAGTATATTGTTGCACTTTTTCTCTTTAAAAGCTCAAATTTTTTTCTCTTTAAAAGCTCAAATCCTATCAACTTTATTAAAAGTTTTGGATCAGTATCGCCAACAACAATACATAGCCCCAAGAGTTCTTCAACAGTCTCTTAACTACGTCAATACAGGGTAAGTGTACATTGGCATATCGTATTTGGGCTGTCTGATTTGAATTTTAACATTTCCTCTAAAATAAAGCTACACAAAGTGGTTTCATTACCCAGCTGTGAAACTGTAAATGTATATTCTTGCTCATTAAGCTGAGTGTTATTAAGCTAAGCGTTTGGCCGAGAGGGAATGTTCCTGCTTCTTGCGCTGTTGACCCCGGTTCAAACCTGGCCAGCGTCCGGTTTTAATTAGTCAGATTTCTTTGCTCCTTGAATAACCCTCGCATGAGGAATAAGGGACAATGCAACCATTACATGTTGGTACTGGTACTGTACTGCACTGCAGTTGCTGCGGGTTAACAGTGGACCAGCCAAAATTTCCAATTTCAAACTATTTACTATCTAAATATAGCTTAGCACCACATCAATGATACAGTAACAGGGCTGGAAATTAACTGTTATTGCTTAGTAGCACTGCTAAAATTTTATGACACTCCCCCCCCCCCA
This sequence comes from Anneissia japonica, assembly GCF_011630105.1. Classification (NCBI taxonomy): domain Eukaryota; kingdom Metazoa; phylum Echinodermata; class Crinoidea; order Comatulida; family Comatulidae; genus Anneissia; species Anneissia japonica. Next base: position 427,300 of record NW_022688691.1, on the reverse strand, counting down.
AAAAAAAAAAATGAATTTTTGTAGCACAAGTAATTTTTTTTTATTTCCCCCATCATCTTCACACCCCTAAGTTAAGCATTCCACCATGTTTTATTCTTTATATTTTGCTCCCCTCCCCCTTCACAAACAACCCCTTCTCAGTCCATGGATTATAATGCAAGAAAGAAGAAATGAAAGAAAGGAAAGGAAAATAAAAGAAATTTAAAAAAAAAAGGAAAGATAAGACAAGAAAGTATAATAAGTGAAAAGAAATGTGAAATAAAAAGAAAGAAAAGGAAAAGAATGAAAAGAATAAAAAGGAAAAGAAACTACAAGAGTAGTAAATATTAAAGAAAGTAGTAAATATGAAATTAGAAAATGGAAAAGAAAGGAAAAAAAAACAAGTGTTAAATAGATATTAATGAATAAAATGAAATGAGAAAAGGGGAAAAGGTATTTGAAGTACTGATGAAGCCTAATAAACATGTTGTAGAAATGTTATTTTAAAACATTTATATCCGGGTACACATACGAGGTAGAGAAAAGAAAACAGGAAATTTTTTTAACACAACTTGTTCTTTTGGCCTGGGAATATCACACCTACAGTATTTCCTAGTCATTCTAAATATACCCATATTTGCCTGCATTAGCTAATAATTACTCTGGTAAGTAGCAGCAGTATTTCTGGTAAGGAGTGACAAAAGGAAGGAAATGATGATTTTATTATTACCACGTCTGCTCTTCTACAATACTTTTGGGGTCAGCATGCCACTTAGTGATCCTCTTCAACGATTATTACACCTACTTTTATTTAAAATTTTATTTTATTTTGTTGGTAGCTTAACAGCCCTATTTCATTAAATGTATTTCATTAAATTGATGTTATTTAAATTGTTTAACCATGAAGGAATAAGTTTAGTACTTAATTCATCTGTGGTTTAACTATTAGTATTAACATCATGTCAACTAACCGTTGTAATATATATTACATATATTTATTTTTATGAAAATGTTTATATTACTACCGTTCGTTAATGCATTGAATGCAATTTCTTATTGTTTCAACTTTCTCTTTATCTTGAGACAACGAAAACTATGGTGTAAACAAAAAATTGATGTGTATTCTTTACTTAAATTTAAAGAATTTAATGTTAGCAGACTTACAGTACCCTAATATTTTTGCATAGCACAATAAAAGTAGAATTTGAAATTACCAAGAACATTATAAGGAGTTGCTTCATGACTAACATATTATCTTTGCCCTGTAAAAGTATTTTGTCCCTTTAAAGGAATTAATTAAGAATCAGGCATCTACTGTAGATTGTGCTGATTGGTTGATACAGTACATGTAAAATGAATGATAGTTTGCTTTGCATACTGCGTGACTGAAAACCATGGGCTAGTTGTAAATAATTGGTATTAGGAGGGAAAAAACACCTTTCTGGTGCTTATGACAATTGCACGCGCAATCAAATGACCTTGTCGCACTAAGAGCGACCAAGTTTAATTTATTGTTGCACCTAAAAAAATCAGGTCGCAAATGCAACCAAAGCCCTTATTAAAAAAAGAGTAGCAGGTCTTTTATAAACATAAGTGTACAGTATGTCTGAGGCAATTATGAATAATAGGGTGAAGTTTATATTGTATGCACTTCAAGATTGAATTGCTGTTGCGGCTACTACTGGTATTGTTGTTGATAATTTGGATTTTTTATAGGAATTCTCTTTAGCATTTTGTACCTTGCCTTTATTGAATGCAAAGTGCTGAACAACTTTTCATATTTTTCCAAATAATATCCTGTATTCATATGTTTACTTAATATCCAAGAAATTATGAGGTGGACTTGTAATTTGACAATAATAAGGCCAACAAAAAAAATTCTTGTTGGCCACGTTTTGGGAAAATACAAAAAATGGGTAGGTCGGTAGGAACAGGGTTATTTTTTCACCAATAATGTGTTTATGCCTAAAAAGTAGAAAATACACAAAAATACAACAAAGACCATTTTAAAATCTATGTTGAAGAGGAAAGCGATTGCATAACAGTCGCATTGCCTACCGTCACAGCAAGATAGGGCTATTCCAGCCTTTTCAGCTCATTAAAAAATATTTTTTGTTGTAGTCAAAAAGAAGGTAAATTAATAAATGAAAATGCCGAACCTCAATTTCGTACATTTCATACATGGCCTAATTGAGGACAGTCTTGTATAATACTCTGTAAATTTGGGTACACTTTTAAATTAGTTAACATTTTCTTATTTTTTTGAATAATTTGACTACAGTGTGAAACATGCCAAGTCATGGAACATTATGAAAGGACACATGCAGACGTTAATCCAAGAGGTCATCTTCCCACTTATGTGTCACACGGATGAGGACGACGAACTCTGGAGTGACGACCCTTACGAGTACATACGGATAAAGTTTGGTAAGTTCACCTCCTTCCCAAAACTTGAAAAAATAAGTTATTCTTTTTTAAAATTACTGATTGGTCAACCTCGGACATTTTTTTTTGATAATTTTAAATGGTTTGCCTGCAAACTTATTTTGGTTTCCATCCGTACACTTTCTTTTGTTTTGCTAATTCTTAAGTGTTAATATTAGTAATTGATATACACCAGTATTTAGTTTTTTTTTTCTCTTAATGTATTTTATTAAGTTGCCATTGAATTGTCAATGAATGATTCATATAATTTGTGTTTGATAAAAACAATAAAACAAACAAACAAATAATACATTTGGGAAGTTTTGGTACTGTAAGATTGGTATTTTGAGTTTTAGTGTTAAACTTTCAATTCAGAATAGGTAGATCAATTGCATTGTAATTTTAATTTTTTATGTTTAAATGTTGAATATTGACCTTTTATTTTTAACAATAATTCAAAATGAAAATTTTGTAAATTAAAGTAATTAAATAAATTTTTTAATGCAATTACCGTATTTACCTTAATGTTTTTGGGCTTCTTGCAATAACTTCTATTTTCTCAATGATTTTGGTGTTTTCTTGTTGTTTTGACATCTTTTGAATGTGTTTTTAATCAGTTTTCAGTACTGCTTACTTGTTTTATCCAATCATCAATTCCATAAATCAAATAAATTTATTTGGAATTACAATTACATGAAATACATTCATACAATTTACAATACATTGCAGTTTACATTTGTTTTTGGGAATTTTTCAGATGTGTTTGAAGATTTTATTTCTCCTGTTACCGCTGCACAAACGGTGTTGCTGTCCTCAGCATCCAAAAGGAAAGAGGTTCTGCAGAAAACCATGGGATTCTGCATGAAGGTGTTGACTGAACCCGGAGTAGTCGCACGGCAGAAAGATGGCGCCCTTCACATGATTGGCTCAATGGCAGAATTACTTCTCAAGGTGATGATTCAAATATTCAGTTTGAAATTGACATTAAATGTTCCCAGCGCTAAAAAAACCCGCTGTTTTTATGAAAAATTTGTTATTAAGTTTTGGGTATCTTAAAATTATACATGAAGTTTTCGTTTAAACTTGTTTATTCGATTGAAATAGGTTGAGTATTAGTATTGAGTTATGAATATTAGTTCATTGGATAATTATAGCCATAAATTTTGAGAAAATGGCTTCCAAAATCAATAGTTTGATATAAGGATTTGTACTTAATTTCAATACTTTTAAGTTAGATATAGTAATTAATATTTTGTATATCTTCTTTCATAAACTGCATAGTAACAGTGTATTTCTCTATTTTTTTTGTAGAAAAAACTTTACAAAGATCGAATGGAACCAATGTTGGTGTCACACGTATTTCCTGAATTTGACAGTGAAGATGGATACATGAGAGCTAGGGTAAGTCAAAATATTTTTTCTTTAAGTGTGAACTGAGAGGGCAGTATATGTCAATTGGCTAAACTGTCGATAACCACTGTTTGTACACTCATCCTTAGTTCGCTTGGTTACATGAAGACCCTTGTACTCATTAATAAAATCTGTACACATTTTGAAAAGTATAGTTTGAGAATGAACCTTTAACTATTGTTAATCAAACTTAACAACTGACCAATCAAAAAAAAATCAGGGATATACAAAGTTCCACACACATATATATTAGCAACAATGCCCACTGTCTCCCATTCTACAGACCAAGCACCAATATTGCTTTAGCTTTTTAAACAAAAACAAGAATGGTTTTCAGTAGCGAAGTTAATGGTTTATGTGAGTCCACACCTTAATACTATATAAATCGAACTAGATCATTACATCATTATACAAAGGCCAGAAGAAGAAATTGTTTATTTTTGTAGCCCAAAAGTACAATCTTCCCCACGCCTCCAAAAGTTGTTTTTTTTTAAATTACCTCCGACCATTATTGTTGATTGTTGTAAGGAAATAAGACATTCAGTAATTTTAAGTGTGTTGATTAACTTTCAGAAAACCAATACAAATATACTGTTTTTATGAATAAGCAGATTTATCATACTCATTCTAGGCCAACTACGTCATCCACACTTTCTCAGAGGTACGCTTCAAAAACGACAAAAACCTTCAGACAGCGCTTGACCTGACTCGTAGATCACTCGTACACGACAAAGAAATGCCAGTGAAAGTGGAAGCTGCCATCGCCTTGCAGATGCTTATCACCAGCCACGAGAAAGCCAAAGACTACATCCAGCCCCATGTCAAAGAGGTCATCGAAGGTAGGCGACCTTTGATTCTTTACTCTTGACAGCTAATGATGAATACTGCTAGCAGTGTAATTGTCTCTAAGGACACTCTCCCGATTTCAATTATTTTTTTAAAATTAAATTAATTTTGCTTACCTTATATAAATTGAAATACAACTATGCTGTTTTTATTTGAATTAGATTAACTAAATATCATGTTAACTTTTCTGTGAATGTTGAAAATGTTTAAATTATTTGGTAGAAGAATGCGTGACTTCAAATCCCACAATCATGTATTAATAGCTCTACTGCAGATATTTTATAATGACTAATACAATTCTTCTTTGTAAGTCGGTGCTTAAGTATCAGAAGTCCCAATAAACTGGAATTGACCCCTATTAAGTATGATTTTTACATGATAACCTAAGGTGCGCATAGTTCACATGCTGCCCAACGGTGATTTTTTTTTTCCAGCCTGAGAAAATGAATTAAAAACCAATCTGTGTAGCCCGCCAACTATCTTGGCTTGAAAACGCTTTGTTTCTTGTGGCCAGACACCAATCATCAGTCAAAAATAACATTAAAACTGAGCTTAAAGTGGTATAAAAGCAGTGCGTGAAAGCACACATTTAAGTTTGTGTGCTGTCATTGTTGTTAAATCAGAAATTCGCTTTGCCCTCCGACCCATTTTTATGGCCACTCTTGAGCTAAGGCATTAACAGCAAGCCATTACAATGGACATTCACCGTTGTCACAAGGCACCAATTATCAAAAAGTGCTTGCACCATGGTTCTTATGAATACTTGTCAATACCTCAGCAAAGGAATACAGGAATAACAATATTTGCATGCACTAATCGGTGTGGAAAATTGTTCGTATTGTAATTTTTAATTAAAAGCTATTAACATGATTATATATACAAAGCAAGTAAATTAAAATATTAAATGGTATTTTTGAAGGTTTTATCTCATCAACAATTGTTTCATGCTTTAGAAGATAAAAGATAACCAGCCTCTTGGTCTTTCACATAAAATTCTTGAGTTCTGTCTAGATCATCTAATTTTCTTTGACTAAAAATTGTTGTATGCCCATATATAGTCATGATGTGCCCATATATATTCATCATGACCATATTACGTATTTCACATGGTTTTGTCAAAATAGGGCATTTCCTCTTTCTTTTCATTAAAGTCAATATTTTTTTTTACAGCGTTATTGATTGTGATCAGAGAAACTGAAAATGATGATTTAACGAACGTGATGCAGAAGCTGATATGCACGTATTGTGAAGAGGTGACAACTATTGCTGTTGATATCACAACGCATTTAGTAAGTTCCCCATATTTTGCTTCATATTAACTGGCAATAGAGTTTTTTGTGACATCGATTATAATAGTATTTAAACTAGCTACGCTAGCCTTGTCGTTTTGTTTGACTAATAAAATTTTATCTAACAAACATATGACATGCCAAAATATGGTCATGATGACATCAAATCATGACCATATATAGGCACATCATGACTATATATGGGCAGTTTTTTGTCAATGAAAATGGAGCTTAAGTGTTACTAACTTACCCATATATCTATCCCTCTACAATACATTATTTCAGAGTACTGTACTAAATGCTATTTTTAAAATGGTTATATTACTCCATTGAGAGTATATTCAGTATTCAACTGGCAGAACATATGCCTTATGTTGCATCAAAGCCTATCAGAAGGTAAATAGCTCAGAATGTTTATTTTTTGATCTGCATTAATGTGGCTCATTTTAAATAGGTTTAAATAGAGGTTCTTGGTTTTTTTTCTTTCATTCAGGCTGCCACGTTTACTCAAGTGGTGGATGGTGACGATCCCTCTGACGATAAGGCAATCACGGCAATGGGGATCTTAAACACGATAGAAACGTTATTGAATGTCATGGAAGATCACAAGGAGGTGAGAAATACACATAGATCTATTAAACAACTAGAGTGCTGACTTTGTGACGAAGCATTTGCAGAGTTGTGTATAGGAAAGTGCCACCTTCAGGCTTAGCATACATTTTGCAACCATAATTAAGACCCCAGACCAATTAAAATTAATTCATTGCCCATTTTTATTAATAATAATAACAAATTAATAAATTAACCTAGCCAATAAGAGGCCAAATGGAGTGTCTGATTTGAACAAAAAGTACTAAGAAATGAAAATTGAAATTGCATTACCGCAACCCTCGAGTTTCAACATATGGGTAACTTGGCGCTACTCAACTTACATGTGTAAATTGAGGGCACCACTGCAGCCCTCAAAATTAGGAAAAAATATGTCGGCAAAATAAAAAAAAGAAAATAGCCGGCACTATAAAATTGACGCCGGTTATAATGTCGGCAGTTTTTAGTTTCAGCTACAGCCCTGAAATCAACCCATGCTGACCTGTTATAGCGGTGATGGATGTCACCCAATCAAGCTGGAAAGTCTAGCCATGTACTAATTATTGATAAAATGTTGAACAATATTTATGTTGTGATGATGAATAAAATGAAACTACAAAAACTACAAAATAAAAATACAGTGGAATCTCTGAATGCCCAGAAAACCGAATTTCATGCAAAACCGAATTTTTTTTCAAGTCCTAAAACCATTCCTATTCTTCCTTTAATAAAATACTTCCCGAAAACTGGATTTTCCTATTTCGAACGTTTTATTCGGTCCGGGAACATAAAAATCAACTTCTACAAACTGAGCAAACAGTTAATAAACGACGATTTCCAGACGAAATAACACAATAATCATCGCTGTTTGTTAATTAACAACTACGCCTAGAACAACACCCTGTGAATGAACCGTTGTACAGCTAGCTCAGTCCCATTAGCGTTGCCATAGAAATGTTCTATTTATTAAAACGAAACACCAGTAGGCCTAAACGTTAATTAGATAAATTGAAAGTTACGCCTTCCATTGTTTATAAAGTGCATTATCGCCTTAGGCCTAATCCTTAAAAATCGATAGCAATCAGCCTGAAATGAAGATGGAATTTAAAGCAAGTTTTTACGACGGCTGACTCTTTTTCAGTAGACGTTTATTTTAGATTTGGATGTCGTAGATTCATCAGTGTAAATTACAAATGCATAGCTTCATTCATTCCTCAAAAACATGTTGCTAAATACGGATTAAATTTGTACATAGAGAATGAAATTTAAATTTTTCGGATTTGTTTAGATTTAACTGTAAATCAAAACCATGAGGGTTTCTTATTTGTTTTAATATCTGCTTAATTTAAAATTAATCTGTTTACACTGAGCTTGTTGATGTCTGCAAGCTGTCACACACTATGAAACCTCGGGCGATCTGACGTTATCACAGCCAAGCACATGTTTGCCCATCCACGAAAAAAATTAACCAATTAGCGGCAGAGTTAATATTTACACGAAGAATGTGTTGTGTTTAGAAAAAAATGTCCAACCCGAAAATGCACGTAAAAAAAAAAAAACAGCATGAAACACACAATCCGGTTTGATTTTATTCACATTTTAATCATAATACAATATAAAAGACATTAAATAACTTGCTTTCATTAAAAATAAAGTTCACGGCGATTCTGCCGCGTCTATCACCACTGGTACTACAAGTACCAGCGTAGGCCGGGGTTGGCTTGGGCTAGGCCTAAAATCTTCACGTCTGTGATTTTTTGGTCGGCGTTGGGCAGATACGCATAGGACAACAGTATTGTGTATAGTGAATGTTGTGTGGCGATAGCATTTCAAAGTTTGGTTCCCTAGTCATGGGCTTACTTATTATTTTGTGCTTACGGAAGTCCTCCTTGGTTCAAGAGAAAATTGATTCAATATTGGCACAATTATGATTTTGTATCAGCTTTTCCAATAAAAAAAAAAGCATATTAATAATACTATTATTTGCTTTATTTAGATTATGCTCCAATTAGAAGGAATTGTCTTACAAGTTGTGCGAGTAATTCTGCAGCAACAAGTAATTGGTAGGTTATACTAATTTATTTATCTGTATCTACAAACATTGTATACAATTTTTTAATGGTGAAAAGCTGTCACAACTTTTGGTACATCCTCACACTCAGTATAGTTTTGTGGTTAAACAGTGTGACTTAGTGGTTTAGGTATGTTGCTTAGGTAATATGTTTGACTTCGTGGTTAACTAAAAAGTGGTTAAAATGTGTGACCTTAAGTTAAGGTGTATTACCTAGTGAATAAGGTACATGGCTAAGTGGATATGGTATTTTACTTAATAATTTAAGTATGTTAATTAAAATTATTTCTACTCAAAAGAGAGAATTTTTATTATAATTATTGTAGTAGAATATACTATATAGTTTTTAAATCCTTTTTTTATTCTTTTGAAATTGCTGTTAGAGTTGCTGTTGTTTTTGTGTCTATGCCCCCTTACCACACATTTCCTGGTTACTGAATCCCATGCGGATACTTTATTAGTAAACATTATATAGTAAGGCAGTATAGGGCACAGACACACGCTCCTGTTGGGAGCCTATCTTTGTTATAATCTTATAATTGCTAATAAAGTTACTCACTGTGTATATTTCATTTATAGATTTTTATGAGGAAGTTTTATCACTGATCTTTAGTATGACATGCACACATATATCACCCCCTCTATGGCAAGTGTTTCCAATGGTCTATGAAATGTTCAACAATGATGGTTTTGACTACTTCTTAGGTAAGTAACACCTTGTCTTATAATAGTGTCATAATAATTATATTAATATTAATAAAGCATCCATACTGCCATGTCATTGAGAGGCTGTTTAGCACAGTGGGAATGAATTGATTTTTTTTTTTCATGATGTAGGCCTATATTATTAACTGTTGCATCTTCAAATTGAATTTATTGTTTTTTTGTAGAGGGCCCCTTTAAGTCAGCGTTGCTGTTAGGGTCACCCTCGTCAAATAAAGTTGAATAAAAATAAAATAAAAATGGTTTGGTTTCCCAACCTTGACGTCAGGTTTTCAATCCTTTGCCAGTGCCGGATTAACCATTAGGCAAATAAGGCACAAGCCTTGCGGGCCAGGCGAAAATGATGGGCCATCAAAAGTTGGGCCAGAAAACTCGGGAGACATTCTACTGTTAGAGTTGTGGCAGAGTAACGCTTCTCTCCGACACGAAAGATTTTGTAATCACGGTAGCTGGGGTTTTTACATTTCGTAATTATTACCATAGGGTCCATTCAATTAACATTTTTGGGCCATTTCCAAAATGTGCCTTGAGGCCAGACGATGCTTAATCCGGCACTGTCCTTCGCTGTGCATTTTGTTGTGTGCTTGCGCAAGGCACTTTATCTACATTGCTTTAGTCCACCCAGCTGTATCAATTGGACCATCAAATTACTGGGAGTGCAGTGAACCAGCATTCCACCCAGGGGGAGCATCATGCTCTTTTCCACTTTACAATACTTAAATCAGGGGATAAGCTCCGGCCCATATGTGCCCCCGTGGCTCAGCAAGGATTGACTTTACCCCCATGCCCCTTGGCACTCATTGCCTTATTATATTTCGAACTACAGATACATTCAATGCTTTTAGACTGAGGATGAAGTAACAATGCACAGAGTAAAGAGCATTGACTCTCTAAGTGTTGCAGTTAATTTTGAGATTTATTAATAAATCTCATTGAGGAGATTACAACCTACATTAAATGTTTTTGTGTGAGCCAATCAAAAATAATATTTTTTTTCAATGTTTTCCCCCAGAAATGATGCCTGCTCTGCACAATTATATCACAGTTGATCCACAGACCTTCCTCTCCAACACTGTGTACATAGAAAGTATCTTCAACATTTGTAAAAAGGTATTGTATTTCAATATTACTTTTTAGATCATTATATACTATGCACACATGATACTGTTTTTCTGGGTCGAATACAATGTATACAATAATAAAATATAGATAAGAAAAAATACAGCGTATCACATTAACACATAAACAGATACTACCAAAATTTTACATAAACTTTTGCTACTGAACAGATTTGCTTACACACCATAGAATTGCTGTCAGCAAATGTATGGGATATTGTACTCAAACATCTTTAAATCATACTGAAATATGGTTATTTGAAATAGGCAATCAGGCACGGATCCAGCAGGGGAACCGGGGGGGGGGGGGTAATTAATTTTTATTGTTGGATTTTTGTGCATGGCAGCACATTTTCAAATATCATTCAAAGCAATGTAAAAAAAAGCATGCTGTATTTTTTGTGAATAAACACACCCTCTAGAGCCTCGTTTTGGAATAAACGCCCTGAGGCGTTTATTTTTTCCTCAAATAAATGCGCTCCCTTCCAAAAAAGAAAAACAATTATTGTAAACTAATCTAATAGACGCAACATTATTCCTGCCTGCCAATTTCCGTTAGAATCCTATTTAATCATATTATTATTAATTGCAATCATATTATGTTTAATTTGATTCTGTTTGTGGCACAGGTAATTTCAGAAGATGCAGAGGGTGGTGAAGATGCTGAATGCCATGCCATGAAGCTCTTAGAGGTCATTATTATACAATACAAAGGTCGCATTGATCAGGTAAAATATTGCTCCAGTAGGATTGTGTTTGTGGTAGCTATTTCTCCTTGAGTAACCTATTATTATTCATAATAATCATAGGTCACTCAAGGTCATATACAGTAAGTCATATATTCATGCCATATATGTAGTCAGGTCAGGTTCTACCTGCTGCTGGTAACCATGTAAACCAGTACTACCTGTTCATTGATGGGTGGTCGGCGACAAAACTGGCTCACCCACCTGGGAAAACTCTGTTGAGGAAGGTGTGTGAACCCCAGCCTGATTAAAAATAAGACGTGTGGAAAGCATGGATCAGTTCTTGGAGGAACCAACGGGCATTGACCCTTTCCCCTAGGGTGATGGGTTAGTGGTATGCCAGGGCAGGCTCACTGTGAAAAACAAACGCTCCAATAGCGAAATGATAACACTAATGAAACAAGAGCAGCAACCAGCCCGAAGGTTGCCGTGGACCACACCTGCCTACGACAAAACGGAAGGTGTAAACCCTCGATGGAGACCTGCTTCCTTAGGACTGTCCAGTGTCATCATGGCGTAAAACCCATTTGAATAATGTTTTTTCTCCTTTTTGGAATTTTTCCCCCATTTTTATGGTTTAGTAATGTAATTTAATGAGGCCAAAAAAATGATATGAGAACGATTTGTTCTAACCTAAGACCCTAGTATATATTTTGAAAATTAGAAATGAATGTGTCAGTTCCTATAATTACTACGCCAGAGGTTTAGTTGAGTGTTGTTCCTTTTGATATTTACTTAAAAGTGCTACCAGTATAAGAAGCTACTTCCCATGCAGTGCATATTATTATTTTGATAACTGGAATTATAGGTTTATTAAGGTTAAGTAGTGTTGAGTTGAATAAGCTATGATTAGTTAGGATGACACCAAAAAAGGCTATATGATTTCATCTTGTATATCATACTACTGTTAAATTTACATTTACTATTTAATAATTGATAGATATTCTGCTCAAATAACACTTGGATATGCATATTTTTCTTGCAGTGTATACCTTCATTTGTGACTTTAGCTATGGAAAGGTTGATGCGCAACATCAAGACAAGTGAACTTCAACAGATGTGTCTTCAGGTGATTGTGGGTGCGCTGTATTACGACACTGCGATCCTGCTCCAGACACTTGAGAAGGCAGTGGTTCCGACGACGGGTGAACCTGCACTGGTGTGGTTCGTCAAGATGTGGTTACAGTATACAGACTGTTTTCTCGGGTAGGCTTGTGTACAAGATCGGATTGCTGTAGTGATACTAAAGGTGGAATTGGGCTGTATTGTGGCAACATGCTTGCCTTCTATTCCTAGGGGTTCTGGGCCTAGATTTTGCTAACACAAGTATTTTTTTTTCTCATGAATACAAACAACTCCATTCGCTAAGCATGAAGCAAATGGAGTTCGCAACTGATGTCTCAAAACTAGATCATTAATTTTATAAGCCACAATAAAGATGTAAAGTTATGTTAGAAAGGTCATCATCATTATCGTCATGTACCATGTCTTAGGACGTAGGTGATCAAGACTTAACGCAATTCTCGTACATCAGTTGAAAAATGTATGTAAACGGTAGGTTAGCTGTTGAGGTAGCTGTATCGACTGTGTCATTCAGTAATGAAGTGATGTCACATGGTATTTGTCATCAACAACATATTACTCTGTTGTTTGGTGTTCAGATTGTTTTATTATGGTGTATCTAAGCACTTCAAAGTAATGTAGTTTCAACAAAAATTCAATTAGCTATCATAAATAGCGTGGTAATTTTTATATGATGGTTGGAAATGAATATGCCACCGTTACAGGTAAAACTATTACAGCTTCTCAATACTAAAATATGCAATACTCTCGCATTCTTATGATTATTACTCAGTTTAACAATTAGCGACAGTACGCTGGTTTTGGGATGGCAAGCTTTATATGAACAGTGGCATATCTAAGCGTCTAGATGGGGTGGGGGCTGATTGGTGGTAGATTGTGGGGAGGGGGAGAGGTGACTGGGTACAAAGGTGAAGTGGGATGAAGGTGCTAGCATGCAAAATATGGTGATTTTGAACTGCTTGAGCATGGTTTGTTGGTTTTAAACATTTTCAGTAGAGGAGAACTGGAGAGAAGGCTGTGAGTTTTTTTTTTTTTTTTTGGGTGGAGCATGCTTTCCTGTACACCCACTGCATATGTACACAACATTGAGTTATTTTTTATGTTTCTTGTTTCCCCCCAGTTTACATGATAGGAAGGTGTGTGTCCTAGGGCTCTTGGCTCTCCTTGAGCTTCCTGACAGGCCAGAAGCTGTGTCTGCTAGTGCCCAGCATTATCTTCCAGCACTTATCATGCTCTTTAAGGGTTTACAGAGGGCTTATGATTGTAAGTATTCTGCTATTGGGGACCATCCATAGTTTTCAACAAAACATACTCCTTTGTGTTTTAAAGTGTAGGCTTAAGTACTATTTTATGAAAAAAGATGATCTCAAAATCAACATTTTATTTTGTGAAAAGAGTATGTTGTGTACTCTTATGAAAATGATGAAAGTTATAAATTACCCTAAATATTTTTACATATTTTATATTTATTTCTATTGTCTTGATTTTGTAATGAGGTGTTTAGGACCCCTATGGAAACAAGCGGTCCAGCACTCAATTTATCTTACATTGTATGGGATTTTTTATTTATTGTGAATTTTCTTTAAGTTTGAGAGCAATAGAATATTCAAAAAATAAATATATGGTATATTTTATTACCTGATCCTTAATATTGTAAAAATGTTTTTTTAAATGTTTGTTTAGTTATAGTTTGAGCTGTTCTTGATTTACTTTTTCAAGCTTGGTTTCCATACAATTGCTACACACTGTCATCGACAGCTTTCGGTGATGCTGATTGGTCAGTCAAATTGGTGAGCCTTCCCGATTGCTACGCAGTACAGTGATCACACTAAAAACACTGTAGTGACAATGTAGCGATTTTAAGGAAACCAGGGTTCAATGTTGTCTTGTGTGCCTGTCTGTACTTGCTGACTCTTGCTCACCCAACACACTTGCTCAGCTTGTAGAAAATGAAATTTTTATTAAAATCCTGTTTTATGTGCTTAGATCGTACAAGTTTAGAGAATGAAGATTCAGATGAAGATGACGACGAAGATGAGGAATATGATGAAGTGTTAGAATCAGATGAAGATGAAGTCGATGAAGATGGAGCAGAGTACATGGAGAAACTGGAAAAGTCGGTAAGTATTCCGCTTAGATTGGAATTAGAAATTTAGCTGGGCCACTGGATAAACTGCAGCGGCCATAATACAACGTCAGTACTAATATATCCCCTGTCACTGTAACTTCCAATGTTATTTTCCTATCCAAGACCGTGACTAATATTTCATTAGTGCACAGTTTGCGTGACCTTTTTTCCTGTTTGTGTGCAAAAGGTCAAATCAACACCTAGAACTATGATGCAAGACTGCAGAGAGGACACACACTTGCACATCTTTGTTGACAAGTGGTAATTTAAAACATTGTATACATTCATAGGACAAAGTAAATTAGAACCCGAAGGAAGTCACTTTAAAGGTAATATTTATGTGTGAAAAAATAATTAACAACACTATGTGCAATTGGCTTGTGTGTTTGGACAAGGTGCTTTACCTACAGTTGTCTCTCATGACCCAGGAGTACAAATGGGTACCCGGTTCACTACTGGCGGGGAAATTAACTGGCCACCCTGCCACACAATTCCGAGGCTTAGTACGATGTGCTAACAGCTCATTACCCTACGTTCAGTAATGAATTCAAGACTACCTTTACCTTTTTTTAGCTTGATGGCAAAACTGAAGTTGATGAGGATGAAGCCTACGAGGAGACGGCTCTAGAAGGTTATAATACTGCATTAGATGACGAAGATACGACGGTTGATGAATATGAGGTCTTCAAGCAAGTCATGCAAAGTAAGTGGCATCACGCACCTTCTTCGTTTGCGATAAGCACAATGCTTGTGGCTTCGATGCTTGGGGGGGGGTTTGAACACTCGTAGTGCAGGTCGTGTGTGTCTTTAGGGAAGACACTGGCCTCTCTCTGCATAGGAGTATTAATGGGTCCAGTGTTTTCTGTGAATGTAAACTGTTGTGAGGGGGAGTGACAAAATCAATATCCTCACAGAGTCACAGCATTGCACAGTCTGTTCTAAACACCCAGAAATTTATTAATCTTTAGTTAATAAACTTCTTCACTTACCAAAATACAGAAGTGATTGAGACGAGCCAACAGATGACAAACACCTCTACAATGGTTGCCCCTTACAATTAGAATACAAAAATAGATATAAGAAAGATGAGCACTCTAGCCTGTATGGTTTGACTACCTGTTTAGCTTAGCTCTGACATATTCAGTAAAATGTAGTATCCTTAATCATTTGGATACTGACACAAGCAGTGAGTTAGTGAGGAGGTTATATAGATAAGGTCGATGGCATCCGAGACAAAACGGCTTGCTCCGTATTTAAAATTTTTGAAGTGCCTGAATGTCATTTTTTTTTAGTAATCGGTTGTAGCATGGAGGTATTATTGAGAAGGAGATCACTCGGCAAAGCTACGCGCACGCAGCGCTATGCAAATGAACCAAGATCAAAGTTGCCGCAGCGCGTAAAGAACGTTTGCGCGATGCCTTTGAAGTCCCATGTGTCTATCCAAAATCTGAGTATTTTTCAGTTTTACACTGACTTAGCTTTATAGTCGAACCAGTCTATCTTTAGACAAAATTATAATGAACACAGAAGTAATTTTAACATAAATATTTTACGAAATCCGTTCCTGAAATATACAAATAATAACATACCAAAAGCCCGAAAAAATCTAATCAGGGGAACATCGTTCATTATAAAGATATTTAATGGGTTAAAATCAAACGTTTTATTGCACAACTGCTCTGCTGGAAGCGTATAAATGCATGTCGTTGCCAAGTTGTTGCTAACGAATTATAGGGCCCATACGCCCGCGCGCGATCCAAAAGCGGGGAACACATAGGTTTGTCGCGTCAAAGGGATCTGTTGCCGAGTGATCTCCTTCTCAATAATACCTCCATGGTTGTAGTAGTTGGATTTATGTAGTGCTTTACACCAATCTCAAAGCTGCTCAGGTCTGTCCACAATTAATGCTTCAAATGTTGTTTGTTTGATGATCATGTAGATTTACAAATGCGTGACCCAGAATGGTACAATGCTCTAACAAGTGCGCTTACAGACGAGAACCGCAGTGATTTGCAACAAGTCATTCTTTACTCGGATCAACGTAAACAGGCAATAGGTGAGTATAAACTATGCTAAATTTATGATGTGTGCATCAGTGGTAAGCCACCAGCCATACAATACCAGGAGTGTTAGTTCAATCCTACACTAGTCACTTTTTATATAGTTTAGTGTTAAAGCAATGGGCTCACCAACCTAAGATTATTGTTTCAAGATTTACACTCATCCCTTTGTATAAAGCATAACAGTAATGTACAGTAATATGCTTTCTGTTTTAGGCTTGTTAAGCTGGCATTTAATATTAAAACTATAATGGCGCATAGTGTGGCTTAGCAATTCATTGGGCATGCCATTTTGGTTCAGTTCCTACACTTATCACTCCAATTCCACGAATGTACTGTCACTAATTGTTAAACTCAGTAATGTGGTAGTATTGTATACTTTAGTACAGAGAAGCTGTAATACTTTTACTCATTGCAGTAGTAGGTCAATTCCAGTAAATGAAAAGCTTATAATGTGGAGAATAAGAATAATATTAAAAAGCCAATTTTCATTTTTTTGGTCATTAACTCTTTCACTACGGCGAGCCGCTCACAGCGGCGCAGATAAAATATGCAGTTTGAGCGGAAAACCGCTGACAGCGGCTTGTTGACGTCACTGTAAACAAATGAGGATATCCCTTGGATATCCCCATGACGTTTGCATATATTATATTGAACAACAATTTGCATGACCTTTGACCTTATTTTGAGCCGTTGAGGGCGGCTCTCCGTCTGAATAAAGGCTGAAACAGGCTTCAAGCAGGCATTGTTGTTTTGAGTAACATTTCAATGGCTGCGCTTGGGAGACGTAATTTAACTGCAGAAGAAGTGCTTCGCAGACTTGCACAGTGGGATGTCAA
>NW_022688691.1:399352-409961 GCF_011630105.1 Anneissia japonica | reverse complement strand
TGAATCACAAGATGACATGGATATTAGCGATGATGATAGTGTAGGCCTAGCTAGGCCTAGTCATGATAGTGATGATAGTGAAAGTGTGCATAACACTAGCACCAACGACAGTGACAGTGACAACTTTCAGCCTGTACCAAATCGGAGACGGAATGTCAGAGGGCGTGGTCGTGGTCCTGTCCGTGGCCATGTGCAAGGTGGACTTATAATTAGACAGAGAAAGTCTCAAGGATAAAGAATATATATACTTTTGTATATTTTTGAAAGCCAATTAAAAACTTATAACGCTTTGTCTATATATCTCCTATTTTCCCCAAATTTCCTGCATTTTATTCCGTCCAGATATGGGAAATATGGAATAGGAAATTACGTAGTGAAAGAGTTAATGCTGGTTTTGGGATGGCAAGCCTCTTATTGGTCACATTGCATATGTGGCTAAGTGATAAGGCAAATGGCTTCTATTGTAATAATATTATGCTGTTAACATCCTATGTATACATTGATGAGACTTTTAACGATTAAGAAATAGTTTATGTATTTTTATTATTTATTTATTTCTCAGAATCGAAAAGAATTGAGCGAAGTGGTGGATACAAATTCGATAGCACAGCAATTCCAGCATCTTTCAATTTTGGAAACAGCTAAACCATTCTGCTCGCTAACCCATCGTACATCAGTTTTCTAGATAAATTAATAGTTACATAAGTATAAGGAAAGAATTGCAGTATTCAATTCTTGCACTAATAGGTGACTAAACTTTATGCAAGTAGACACGTTGTGTCCGATCCAAATGTGATGATAACTCCACAGTGTGACCAACACATTTAAAATGACTTAAGTACTAAAAAAAAGGTTTGAGTATGTTGATGTAGAGAAAATATACAAAGGTTCATGGTATCATTATATACAAGTCACATAAATTTAGGAGCATGATGATGTCAAATGTATTGTTTATCATTTGTTACTAGGCAGTGGTGGATGTGATGCACTGCCTTATCTGGTAGTCCTTAAGATGAAGTGATCACTTGCCAGGGCATATGTCTAAGATATGCCATCATAATCATTGAAATGAAGTCATGGAATGTGCCTAAGAGTTGCATCTGTCTATCAGTGGAATAAAGATCTCTTCTGGTATGGCATGTCTCAGATTTGAGCTGCATCATAGTCAGACACTAACATAAAACACTCAAGTGGTTTAATTGAAAAAAAAAAAATTGGCATATTCTAATCTATGTATGGCAGACATGTACCTTGTTTTACAAATCCAACACCCAATGATCATGATCATTTCAAATAAAAAATAATTTATTTCTGTTTTGACACTGTCCATGAAAAAAAGTTAACTAAAAATGTGTCAAGACATAGCAGCTGCCATAAAACCTCTCGGTGACAAATATATTTTTTCTTTGACAATTGAATATAAATTATTTATCAATCAAATTTCTGGATTGGCTACATCGCAACAATCCATTCCTTATATTACCATGTAATTTCAGTTGATGGACTAAGGGCCCCTCTTTTACTTTTTTTACCTCCACATTTATTCATAATTTTTTTTTTTTTTTCTCTGGATTGATGCTTTCAACCCACATCTAAAGATTGTTCACTAAACTAGGTATAAAGGAGTCTTGCCTTTAAATTATCACATGAATGTAGAATAACTTCCTGGCAATTTTTAAAACCGCATATATGATTCTTAGTCCTATTTTTAATGCTGTAGTATTTCACCATGAATTTTGCATACCATATTTGTTAAACTGAAAGACACCGAATTCAATAAGGGAGAGAAATGTTTGTCCCTGATGCTTATTTATGTTCATGTTTGATAATTATTTATGCTCGTGAATCAAATGGAGGCCTTGTTGGCATGAAGCACCATATAAGTTATGTAAGTAGCATATTACTGTATGTTCAGTTTATTTTGTGAAATGTTCAGCTTTATTTTATTTACAATTATTTTATGTCAACATGAAAGTGATTGTCTTGCTTTGGATTATGTGTAGATGTGTAAATGTAAAACTGATCATGAATTTCAAATTCAGAACTGTTGTTTAGCTGGGGAGGGGTAATTTTACCCCCAGCAGTGAATGCAAGTTCTGAATATGTTGAAATGAGTTGCCAATATATATTACACAAAACTGTGAACTTT
The DNA here is from genome assembly GCF_011630105.1 of Anneissia japonica. NCBI lineage: Eukaryota > Metazoa > Echinodermata > Crinoidea > Comatulida > Comatulidae > Anneissia > Anneissia japonica. The sequence goes on along the minus strand of NW_022688691.1, from coordinate 407,812 downwards.
AAACTTGTTTAAGATAGTATAATACATACTCCAAGTATCAAAATGCACACCTTCGTGTCGGGATTCAATATTTCGACATTAATTATGTCATCCTGATGATGACATAATTAATGTATATTAATGTAAATATTGAATCCCCACACGATCGCGTGCATTTCGATACTTGGAGTATGTATTATACTATCTTATCTGTGATTATTCAGTGGACCTTTCAGTTTTTAAACTTGTTTTGTAGAGGAGACCAGGAGTGTTATTGTGTAAGTATATTAAGGTTTTGTAAAATATTTGTAAAAATCGTTTAAAACCTACCAAAAATGAAAGATATGTTTTGCCTATGTTTTTGCTTGGCAGCATAATGCTTTATTAAGAAGGCTTGGAATAAGAACATACTTAGCAAAGGGTTCTGTTAGGTATGGGTGTGGTGTAAGGGTTATAAACTCTGGCTGCCTTATGATCATACTCTTTTGTAAACATTAGAATTTTAAAAAACAATGTGTTCTCATTAAATCTAATAAGAATAGTCATCAAAATATTTGAAAATTTGAATTTTCCATATAAACATGTGTCTGGTAAACATTTGCTGATAATTATTTGTTTGTTTATTTTGTTGAATTCCTCTGGTATGTTGCCAAACAATATTTTCCAATTAATTATATTATTTATAAATATTATTACAATGTACTCTCAGAGTTTATACTAATTCTAGAAAATCCGAACTCTGATAATGTCAGACCTTATTTAGCCCAGTTCGATACTTTCAAAAGTAATATTAATAAATTTGACATTTATGGATAATTTGCGTCTTTTGTAAGCTTGTTTGCATAGGTTTGTATAATTTTGGTACTCTTCTGCCTTCTAGCGATGATGACGCCTTAGTAACAAATAGAAATAATTGAGAGGGCGTCCTAGTTGTTACTATGGCGGTTGTTCCAGAATTTGCACCGAGATCATAGATGTCAAAGTTCAAAGTAATTGTAATTGCAAGAGGGCTTCCTACAGCGGAGAACGCTATCTTATAAGATCTTTGATTTAGTGACGGAATAAAAAAAAATCCAGTATGGTATGCCAATTAAATTTGGTATGGCGCGCACTAAGCACATTAAAGAGAGTAGCCCAAAATTAGGACCAGGCCCGGGATTTATCAATCTCAGCAATAGCAAATGCCTTTAAGTAAAAAAAAAAGTCCTTAAAGCAAATAACTAAAGCTGATTTATCAAACCATCTTAGCAAAATCTTAGCCTAAAATCGTCTTAGATAGTTCACGTGCGTACAATCGACTTTTAATTTTAAGCAATTTTTAAGTTAAGGCAATAGATTTGACAACAGAATGGACTTAAGATGAAGTTAAGCTGATTTCTGGTTTGATAAATCCGGCCCCTGTAGCACAGGCTAATCCGGGGTGTTATCCACAGACATTTGATAGCTCGATATCAATTCTGCTTTAGGTAATGTGTATATTTTTCTCCTCATAAATGCTACTTTTCATGTCATTTAAATTAGACGTAATTTGTGTACATATTCATACCTACTATTGTTTAATGATGGGGAAACATTGTGATGATGCAATTAAAAACTGTACACAGTTTTGTATAGTTATGAATGATTGATTTCAACAGTGATAGAAGTATGACTCTGGGACCGAAATTAGTTTTGCCACAGTCACTAACAAATAGTAAAAAAAATCAAGTATCTCAACAAAAGTAATTAGAGTATAAAGTTTATACTGTGTTCAGCTGATGAATAAAAAGGAAAACTTAAATTTGTAGCTTTTGAAATTGAGAACAATACCAGTTAGCCGACGCACAAAATAATAATACTGCTCCTTATAGATTGGAAATAGATATTGAATCTGAAGTTCAATATAAAAAAGTAGTTGTTTCAATCTGTATTAATGGAGGTTGGTAATTGATCCTTGATAAGCAACTGAGTGAGTGTAATGCTAAGCCCCAATCCACATGCTTGGGTATTGTTGCTAATGTAAGGTGAAGCTTGTGAGACACGCACATATTCCTGGCCCTGTTGTATATACTTATTATATACACTAATTTAACGCTGTCTCTTATACACATCTAGATGTGTATAAGAGACAGCATATATATATATATACATACATAAGTTAACTGGACAAATGGATGGGAGTCTATGACGCACGTTTCACGCTATCACGATCCTCAGATAGACTGATTGTTAGCACATATACTGTCTTACATACAAAGGTGTTTTGCATATTAGCCATGATCAGGTGGAAATGTTGTATGCCTACATTTAGATACCAGTTCTGACCTTTTATTAAGTAGGGTTGTCTTATTAGCATTAAGGATAGCTAATTTTTCGTCCATGCAAAGTTTGCAATTACCAAACGCTGCGCTTTTTACGGATGAGCGCTTTACTATGTTCCACTCTATTTTAAATTTGGTATTCTCATTTTTTAGTTTCCATACATATTTAGACAATTCAGATTCCTTTCCGTATGATTTATTATTGAATGGTTTCTTGTGGTTGTTAAACCTTGTCTTAAATTCTCCCCAGTCATACCAATATAACGTTTTACTACATTATTATTAGCCAGGACATCGGCCGAATATATGATCGACTTCACCAAACATGAACCTTTCAGCGGGCATTCGCCTTTATTACGGCAATTACACGTGGGTTTATCGTCACACATTTTTTTTTCTTATTATTCATACTCAATATCTTATTGTTATGTTTGTTTATAGCTGCACTTCTCATACTGGGCATACAACTGTAACTTACTTTAACAATATTTTATGCAGTGCATTTCCCTGAGGAAAATGCTTACTAACAAGGTTTAAAAATGACTTTGCAACATTAGTTTTAATGGGGAAATGCACTAATTCAAACCACCTTTGTATGTAAGAGAGTAGTATGTGCTAACAATCAGTCTATCTGAGGATCGTGATAGCGTGAAACGTGCGTCATAGACTCCCGTCCATTTGTCCAGTTAACTTATAGATGTGTATAAGAGACAGATATATATATATATATATTTATATATATATATATATAAATCATCAAAAAATATTGATTTATATATATATATATATATATATATATAATTAATTTAAAGCATATGATGCACCTTTTCCACTAATGCGTGTCCCAGGTTGGATAGTGTTGCTGAGGTTTCACAGCGTAACGTCCCATTTTTGGGACAAGCACGTACTCTCTGATTGGTCAGTTTGATACTCCGGAAATGTCTATTGTAAGAGAAAGTTGTAACTTTTTGATGATACTAATAAGATAGATTCGTTCCACGAAACATTAAAGTTTCACAATAATCAAAGCACAAATTCTAATACTGTAAGTATTTTTTTTATTTACAATGAATTAGAATTTGTGTAGAGGTACTGAGGGCGCACGTAGGGTGTTGGGCATTATAGTATCACCAGGTGCGCATGTTCTCATAATAGCAAGATAAGCATTGGAGCGAAATAAGAAGATGAATTTGTGCAAGGCACACATTTTTAAAATGTACGTACGTGTAAATAAGTACAGTGCACAAGAAACAGCTACTTTTAAAAGTTTAAATTTATGGTTAAAATAACTGGAAAAACTCAAACTTAACAATCTTTGTGCGATGATAGAAACTACAATAGGCGAGGCAGTGATATCTACACGAACGATACAGCATTTATCCAAAGTTGTTTATTTTGTTTTTTTTGTTTTTTTTGTTTTAAGGAGCGGCGGTTGGCCTAATATACGTCTGGCGCTGGCCGAATAACCGTTAGTAGATGCATAGGGTTTGCAGGTTTTGAGCAGTAAAGTGCTACTAAACGACGGCGACTGCAATACTGTATTATTATTTATGTATGAATACAGTTTTCTGCTACTGCAGTAGTAAAAACATCCTGCATTGGCAATCAGTCCTATTATATTATAATCCACTGTGTCTTATCTTCAGCGAGCATCCTGTATTATTATATACTACCCTTCTATTAATTCCGTGTATATATTTATTATATCAAATGTTATCTCCTAAACCTGGATAATATGCACCATGCTGACATCTTGACGTGATAGTTTCCCGTCGAATACAGCTGTCATACCTGCATAAAAACAAAAACAAAACAGTTGGAAAGTGTATCATGTCTCGTGATTGCTGTGTGAATAGCACTAATTTAACGAGCAGTGGGTATGTATAAATGGACTACAAACTACGGGATAAGTTCTGGATGTTACCTTCTTGGACTGTATTGTTTATGTAACGTGTGCGCTTGCGTCATAGCGTGTACGTGTTTGCGTATATGAATTTGTGTGCACCGAAGTGTGACTTATCGTTCCCAATAAACCTACTGACCAATCAGAACAGGGCCACCTAGGAATAGTACGCATATATTCTACAAAAACACATGTCCCACGAGCTTGCGTATGATTTCACACTGTTGTTTTGTTGGGCGAGGCTTAGCGGAAAAGACCATTTGTTATATGCTAAAGCAGCAGTGTATGACATTATTTTCAAATTTAAAATTTAAGCTACAAATATTGTTATATAATGATAATAACAGTACTAACGTCCGATTGTGATGTATTATCTTGGACGCTGTTGTTTTTCACAGATGAGCAGCATTTTTTATCGCCGCAATCCAAATCACTACATCCTATGATACAGACCTTAGCAGGATGAACGACCAAAGCATTTTCACTCTATTACAAAAAATAAAATAGAACGCAGAATTGACATGATTGAATTAAACTGAGAGACCAAGTCGAATTAAAAACAGTTAATATATTTATTTGAAGACAAATACATTTTATAAGAAAAAAATTAATAAAACATAAATATGAAAGAACTAAATAAAAAGCAAAGACAGTAGGCCTATACACACACACACACCAGTAGTTTTATTATTTTAATTGTACTGTACTGTACAATATTTTTCAACAGTGAAGAAAAAAAAACTATAAGAGAAAACAGTTTGCACTAAAATAGTTTCAGGAAGAGTGTCTAATTCAAGGGGTTACATTTACTTTTTATAATGTTTCAATCTAATATTGTAAGTATGTTTACTACACTGTCTTTTAATGCATTGTTTTTACCAAAACCCGTACATCGGTGCATGCGTATTGGATATGGCTAGTTAGTGCGTTACGTAGTGGTGAACGTAAGTCTTTTAATGCATTGTTTTTACCATAACTCGTACATCGGTACATGTGTATTTGGATATGGCGAGTTATTGAGCAATAGTGCTCTGTGCTCTGCTATAAAGTTTCGCTCAGAAATATTTACTTTTTTATGCACATATAATTAACTCGTTGCTTTAGATTCCTGAAATATTTGTAATTTTTTTAAGACTACTTTAAAACTGTTGGGTCTTCTTTGAAATGAAGCAAAGTTACTGAAGTGTGGCTGTGAAATATATGTAATGTATGTATGTAATTAGATTTATATAGTGCATAACACCGGGGTCTCTATGCGCTGATACAACAGAAAGCAAAAAAGAAAACTAAACCATTGATCTATTCTAACTAACCATAAACAAAAACAAAAAAACAAAACAAAACCAAAACAAAACAAAACAAAACAAAACAAAACAAAAACAGACAAGCAGACAAGATCATTCCAACCATTCTCCTGCAGTTTAAATAGGCTACTACTACAAAGCAGTAGCTTGCAGGCTCATAATTCACAGGTGCGCAACATTGAATTATCTTTCACCATATGATTTTAAACGGCATGTCGGAACATGTAAACTAGTACCTGTTATTGATCAAAGAACCTGGCCGCATTTATTCGATCGCAATTAAGTTTATGAGGTCAGAAATGTATGATGGAGTTTGACCATGTAATGCTTTGTTAAACGATAGAGAGAATTTCAAAAACAATCCGTTGTGAGACCGGCAGCCAGTGAAAATTCTTGAGCACCGGAGTAATCAGTGTGACCACTGCTTGGGTTTTGGGTTCTTGGGTATTCCGTTCAAATCCTTGGGTATTTTATTTTTACTAAGAAAATTAAATATTTTTGTCAAAGAGGAAGAATTAAGAAGTAACAAAGTATCTGTCAGTCCATTCAAGTAAACAAAACTCAACGAAGTGCACATAACATTGTTAATTGACTGTTAATTGCTATAAACATGGGTTCAGAATTGTTTATTTGTGATTTGCGTTGCCATTGATCTTACCTAATTAATGCATTACATAATAAAGCTTGATCACTGATCTACTGATAACTCTGGCCGACTGAGGGCGTATTTTTCTATCTGTATTATCACCTCATGAATATTAATTTTAATAATTAACACAAACAATTAGAATAAAAAATGGTTTATAAATTGAACTAAAAGGGAAACTATACATACTAAAAACACGTGTTTTTTTTTTTCAAATTTCAATGCATTTTCTGGATGCTTGGGTAATTTTGGGCAATTTCTGCTGAATCTTGGGTAATTTCGACCCAGTCATTGGGTATATAAAAAATTGTGAGTTGTCACGCTGGGAGTAATACAGTACAGTGTGACTGAATCTAGATGTACACTTCAAAAGGCGAGCGAGCAGCTGAGTTTAGCTGAAGCTGAAGTTTTGAATTAACTTGGTAGGCAGGCCATAAAGTATGCAGTTGATCAAGTCTAGTGGTTATAAGAGCATGCACAATCTTGTGTGTCGCATCCTCAGTAAGGAATTTGCGAATGTTTCTGATGTTTTTCAGGTGGAATGAGATCGACTTACACATATTGCTGACATCAACGTCATTGAGCTGTCAAAGGTCACTGATATTACGAACAGCACAAGTAGTTGTAACAATTAAGTCACTAGGTTCTGACAGACGGGCGTTGTAGTATTGAACTTAGATTGGATCTGGAGTACCTCTGTCTTCTTGGTGTTGAAAACAGGCCATTAACAGTAAGCCACTGATGTACAATTTCAATACATTTTTTCCATTTTCAACTTTGCCTGAGTAAGTCCTTCAACTTTGGGTTTAAAACTAATGTGTAGTTGTGCATCATCCGCATAATGGTGTGGTAATCCATTACGTGATGTTTAAATATCATGCTTAATGGAGAGATGTAGACAAGAAAAAGCAAAGGACCTAAGGTTGATCCTTGTGGTACACCAGATTCATTGTTGAGGTATGGCGATAATGTGTTTCTTATTTTCACAGTTTGCTTTCTCGAAGTCAATTAAGAACGAACCCAAGAGAGAGCAATACATTGTACACCAATAGAAGATAAGAATTGAATGGCTCAAAGTATCAAATGCTGAGGATAAATCAAGAAAGACATAAAATGCAGTATCCCCTATCAATTTGAATGATAAGAAGATCATTGTGTACTTTTAGTAAATTGCTGTTTCAACACTGTGTAGCTTTCGATAGGCAGACTGAAGTGGATCATAAAATCCATGTTTGGTGAGGTAGACGTGCCAATTGAGCTGCTACGACATTTTCAATTATTTTTGAAAGGAATGAAATATTTGACACAGGACGATAATTGGAAAGCACATCAGGATCAAGAGAGGGCTTCTTGAGAATTGGTCTGATAATTCAAATTTTCAGCTTGCTTGGAAAAATATTGTTTGAAAGAGATGTGTTAATTGTGTTTCGATATATTGGTACCATAGTGTCTAAAAGGGACATCATGTATCTTAGTAGGAAAAGGATCAGCGTCACAGCATTTATCTGGCATGGACTTGGTTAGTTGAAGACATCAGCATCATCAACAAGCGTAAACTGTTGAAAATTATGATGGCATGGAAATGCTCAATCGCTTAATGAACTTCCTGAAGTTTTTCTCTTAGCTTTGTGACTTTATCAATGAAAAAGCTGTTAAACGTATGTGCAAGTTGCCTATCATTATCAACCCATGGCAATACTTCTCCATTGCTCTTACCAAGAAGCTTATTGGTAATTTGGAAAAGACGCCGTTGGTCGGATCCGCAACCCTTAACAAGGGCCATAATGTGCAGATTTAGCAGAAAAGAGAATTTGATGGTATTTCTTGCATTACTCTTTGAACTTGAGTTGGTCGCGCGTTAACGTGCTTAGATTTGAGCCATTTTTTTGCGCTAAAATGCTCGTTGTTTCCGCTTGTCCTCACGGTAACTATGGTCAAATATTGTGAATTGGAACGTGTAATAATAGTCTTGATTTTCTCAGGTGCTAAATCATCACGAAGACTTGTTAGAACGCTATAGTATTAACAACAAATTCTATGTCCCTCATCAGACAATCCTGATAAAGATACAGAAATGGAATCGTTGACTACAGAGGCATCAGTGTTCCTGGGGTTTCTAAATATAATTTTGTGCTTTTAATTATTAGGAGGTTTGGTTATGTCCAATTCTACACCTACATTGAAATGGTCAGACATGTAATTGTCACAATATTTAGGATATTTCATTCTACTTTGCAGCACTGCTAACTGAATCGTGAACTAATGAATAATCATAGTTGTATGACTCAAGTTAAAACGGTCTGTGAATGGAAATAAGTTTCATGAATA
>NW_022688691.1:358958-395425 GCF_011630105.1 Anneissia japonica | reverse complement strand
CATAGTTGTATGACTCAAGTTAAAACGGTCTGTGAATGGAAATAAGTTTCATGAATATTAATGAGGTTAAGGCAAAGTTCCAGTGTATGATTCGTGCATTTAAGTGGAGTGTAAAAGTATGCAAATGTATTTAAAATGGTTAGTTTAAAGGTATTAGCCAGGAGTTGAAGATAGAATATCTTAAAGGAAATATGTGGATTGAGGAGTGTCGGTTAAAGGACATATCAGTCGAGGCACATTTTAAGATAAAAGTACAAGGCTTATATGTAAAAGCTTAAAGTAATTATACGTGAGTGATAGCTGAAGTAAGAGAGCTTCACAGTATTTGTGAATCAAGAAATGAAGTAAAGAATTGACCGCGAGTACTGTTAATAGTTGATAAATCAGAATATACTCAAGACTTATGTACCAAATATACTAAAGTGATATTGCAGACTGAGGGGGAAAAGCCCTAGCAGTTAGCAAGACTTAGTAGATGATCCGTACTTCGAATGCACTATTACAGTGATAGATTCTGGGAGGTACCGGTAGCACAACACTTTGTAATTGGATATGCAAAATGAACTTTTATTTAATTAAAACCAGTTGATTTTATATATATTTTGTTTCTGTGTTTTATGTCCAGTCAATGTCGTGACAGTAATACTCATGAACATCAGTGATAACAAAGCTAGGATTATTATTGGATATAACAAGGTCAAGAGTATGACCATAAACATGTGTCGGACTATGAATCAACTGTGTAAGATTAAATGTATGGGTGAGTTACTTTGTGAGTTACTTCATTCTGATCAACGTGAATGTTGATATCTCCCGCAATAAAAAGATTCTCAGTGAGCGAGTATCTTTTTAAAGGATCAGGAAATTCCCTAAAAAATGTGTAAATATTGGATTGACCACTGATAGATGGAGGCCTATAGATGCTGAGGAGTTTAAAAGATGTTTGACACTTAAAAATTGCCTCACTTTAGGCCTCTCAGTAAATCCTTGAACTTGTTTAGATTCAAAAGGTATTCTTGGGAGAATACCCTAACCCATATAAGCATTTGGTTGACAAGCTGAAATAACTGAATGTTCATTTTCATGTAACCATGTTTCAGTTACACTGCAATATCGACATTATGTGCATTAATATATTCAAGAAACTGTGTGGTCTTAATATTAGGCCTACGTAAAGACTGAGCATTCCAGACTTTTACTACAAACTTCTTCTCCAGAGAAGGCAAAGATTCAGAATGCTGAAGTTATCCATCAAATGGAGAATTAGAAGCAGAAACAAATCCAGAAAAAACAAGGTGAGCGCAACAGCTAATCAGCGCTATGACTCTATATCGGAGTCATAACACCGAGTTTTTCTTCTCTGAACGATTTTCTTTACTACGAGTGTTGATATGCAGTAGGTAGCACATACATTCCTGTAAACATTTATTTACATAATTTCAACGGTTTCAAGATGCATTTTATTCAGCGTTTTCATTTTTTTGTGAACCCCTGTAATTGAAATACTGGCCTATATAAGTTTCATAGAGCACGTGACTACTCGGCGTAACATTTTATTGACAATTCCACGGTTATAGGCCTGCATATAGGCACCAGAATAAGCGGATGCTTGTCAGTCTGGATACAAACATACATACATTAAACTAAAAGAATAGGCCTAGAAGCAGAAATAGCAATAAGAAAAACTGAAATTTTAATTTTGGGTCGCTGACAATTGTTAACGCATCCGAATGTACTCCCACAAGAAATGGGAAATGTCCCTCAATGCCCTAATGCTGAAACAACGGTAATAATACCGTGCGCCATCAGACACCGAAGCATGGTGAACTACGATAGGACATCCAGTACTCACCGGAAGAGACCAATAATCATAGAAAAATACCATTAAAAATGATAAATTTATGTAAATGTAATGTAAATAAGTTTAGCGAATCTGTTAATTGTTTCGCTTAATCGTTACAGATGCACCATTAGAATTACATACCATATGGATATTATAGGACCTAACATCTGTTGTACAGTAATTTAATTGGTTTAAAAGTAAATTAAGTATTAATATTATTCTGATATGTCCATTCTTCCATTAAATTTGATGCATCACTAGAGACATTCTTATCTTTCCTGGTATATTTTATGACTGCTATGATTTTTTTTAATTTATTTTTTAATTTACAGTTTCCATTTAACACTATTAAAATAAGCGCCTGAATTTATGCATAATATCAAAATCAAACTAATCACAGATAAACCAGCATCATTGTTGGTTTCTTTGCTTTTGTTTATTTTTCTCGCTGTATAACTCCGTGTAAAGTTGCAACAAGTTTTGTTCGGAAACTTGTGGAACGGTATATTTACAAATCGATGTTACAGTGGTTATTACTATTCATTACTGGTACTATCACAGTTTTTTCCACAGCGCTATACTAATTTAATATTTACTACCAAGTTTATTGTTCATGATGCTTCAATCATGTACAGCCCTGGTATTTAACCCCCGACCCGCGGATCAACTACGGCCGCCCGGATTTTGAGCTGGCCCGCTCGATATTGCTGAAAAAAAAATTTTTTTCCGGCCGATTAACTTAAGAGAAAGGGTTTTCTGCTATTATAGAAATACGAGCACCTACATTGGCATTCAAGATTCTGAATTATGAGTGTAGCTCTCTGTATACAGTGGCGTAGAGTATTGATATGGGGAGGAAAGGCTGACTGATGGGGAAAAAAGGATTAAGTGAGAGCGCTAATATGATGCGTTGAAACCATTAGCGACGTCAACGGCCAGCGGCCGATTCTGAGAGCAGGTTCGAGGCATGTCATTTTGTTGAAAACACTGAGTTGAAAACGTATTTTAGCAATCTGAAAGTTCCATTTCCGAGCATCTAGAGGTGTCTATTTTAAGAATTCGATCACCTCAGCCTCAGTGGCGGCTATAGGATATAATTTATGGAGGGGGGGGGGGTGGGGGCTAAGATGTCCGACTAGGGGGCTAAGTATTTATGGGTGTAATTATTATAGCGCGCACCGTTATCTGAGGGCCGAAGTCCCGAGCCAGGGCGGGTATGGCAGGGGGTGTCCCTCCTCCCAATACGAGATTTTTTTCCTTTTAATAGGGACTTCTAGATGGCCGGAAATAGCAGAACCAGAAACACACTTATAAATCACGACCGCCAACATGCAGACACTAAACATTAGATATTATAGTTTCGTTCGTAGTAGAGAAAGGTTAAGTTTTCTTGAATAATTACCGGTGTCTAGGTTCAGTGAAAGCTATCGTTACCTTCACTTTAGGAGAAATGGAAGTTATAGAAGAAACCATCATGTCAATAGATCATTTTCGGTAGTTTATTTCACTTTCAATAAGGCAGATGAGCCAAGCTTAGTCAATAGTGAAGTGCTGCTCATACTGCGGCACAGTCACCTTTCACAAGACAAACAATAGAACATTATGCTTTACTCAAACTAAGTTTAATTGTTAGAAATGGAGTTGTTTTGTTGTGGAGGAAAGTAATCCTATGATTTTAGTCATTTTATTTTTTTTTTAGAATTGCATGACGTGGAAATAATAAATATATATATACAAGGCAATATATGTTTTTATATATATATATATATATATATAATATAACTTGTAGCTAATCTCGTATTATCTCAACCATAATAGGCCTATTGCGACTATCGCATGTTTTTCCAGCTAGCTATACACTACCATTATTAGGCCTATATACAATATGCAAATGATTCTTAATTAAATATGCTTATAATAGGTTTTAGCCCCTACCTCAAATAATTCGATATTTGTAGGCATACAACTAGACCTATTATTTCTTTCTTTCTAAATGTGGCAAACTCAGTTGTATTCAACCTCTTGTGGTTTAGCTCTTTCGCGAAATATTTAAATGACCACAACATTAATTAATATTAAAAGAATAATCACATAGAGAACGACTGGGCATAAGGGAAATAAAAAAAGCTTCTTTTCTAGTGGCAGAAAAGTAAAGGTTAGATAAAAGAAAACATAGGGTTATAATGATAAAATAATCGCCACCATCGCACTTCTTATGTATGTTATAGCATTCTCTTATCATTCCAGCAATAAAATTCAAACTGGATATCAAACCTGAAATGAAAACTTTATTAGAAAAAGATATATGCTCTATAATACCAAGGGTGGGCATACAACAAATTTACCAGAAAGCCAGCATGATTTTTTAATGAACATCGACGGAGAACCGCACGCAAAGTTGACTTTTTTAATTTAGCCTTAAATCTTTACATTTAGTTCAATTATACCAACAAAGGTGTTTTAAATTACATATTGTATTGTTATTGTATTATGCTTGTTTAATAAGTACTTTTACTAATAATCGGCGGTGGGCCGTAACAAAAGGGAGTTTTCAAGCCAAAGATGGCCGCAACAAATTACAATCGGGCAGAATTTGAACGTCTGACCTCGAACGGTACCGCCCACCGTCTTCTATACTTACATTGACCACCGGTGCATTGACAAACTCTGGTTGGATCGTAGTCGAATGAATTCCATTTCGATGAAACATTTGACGCAACATTTCGGCTTTTTTCATGTATTCACTTACATCATTACCATCGAACACCACGTGCGCTGTTGCTATAACGACATCTCCTGACAACTGCCAAACGTGAAACTCGTGGAGATTGTCTTCGGATAACTAAAATAAAAATTGATTAGACATTATTAGGCCTATATATATATTTAAGTCAAGCGTTGACAAAGAAAGAGTGAAAAAGCAATTCACACACAGTTTTATAGGTTTACAAATTACAACCGAATAAACATTTTTTATCTGGTTCTATTTTTTAAAAATTACTATACGTAAAACTGTGAACGTGTATACCACTATGCGATTTACAGTAGGGGCCTATTTTTGAGTTATGTACTCGGGGATTGTATTGTATAATAGAAATAATTCACCAATCGTATTTGAATAGTTATTTGTGTAAGTTGTCGGCACTAGAAGCATGACGGGTTATTATTTTCGAATGTCTATATATGCTCAATAATAGAGATCCGGTATTGTAGTAATAACCCATACTCTAATTGTATCCCACCCGTTAAATCAAACGAAGGAATAGTGACCCAGAGTTATTATTATGAGTTAATGTAGGCCCCTATTTATTTTTTGCTTCCGCTTGCCGTTTAGCACTTGAAATCCAATTCTATATAGGCCTATACAAGTATCTTATTCGAGATCCAGATTGCTGAAAATGATACACAAAAGAGGGGCTCCCTTATACATCTCTGACCAGTTATCACTTGGTTTAATAGTGCTATATCTATATTGTGATGTCAGGAAAAATTCTTTTGGAATTATGACACCTTCGTGGTCGATAGACAGGCCTGGTGGCCATCAGATTGAGAGTATTCAACAAGTTTTGTTCGTAGGCGTCATTTTGTTACAAGCTGGCAACTAGGTGAATCCTCAGCACCAGCTCACGGCTCACACGGAATGGGCTGTTGCTACGCTAAATTTTGCATTTAAATGCCAAATTTGAAGCTATTCCGTCACTTAAAGATTGAATTACTTGAATATATTTAGTATCATACAAAATGCAAGTAAAATTATCAATCGAATTATGTGTGTATGATGACTTTATGTTAATTTACCAAAACATATTTTTTTAAAATAAATTTAATAATACATATTTTATTAAATACAAAAATACTAAGCTAACAATCTTTGATACTTTTTCAGAAACTGACCACATAAAAAATTTCAGACATTCATTTTGTATTTCGGAGTTATAGTATGTCAAACGTTATCGCTTGCAAAAGTGGCAAATTTTACACTTTTCTTTACCCCAAAATGGTATTTTGAGGCTATTATGTTACTAAGCGTATGTTGACGTGACTCAAAAAAGTACGAATAAAACTTTTTGCTAAATTTAAAGATACATGTTGTATTTAATAGAAAGTCTAAGCTAAACAAATGTTTTTATTATTTGATGCTTTCTCGAAAACGGGTGAATTCTCATTACCAAGCCTTGGGTCACGTGGAATAGGTTGTTGCTTTGCTGAATTTCGGATTTTGGTGCCAAATCTGACCAAAATATGGCAAATTTTACACGGTTCAATATTTAATATCTAACAGTATTAAATAGTATTAAAAATAAAACAAACTAGGTCTATTAACTACAGGCCTATTACCTCCTTTTTTACTCTAGATGATAAATCTTTGAAATCGATGTTAATCGGAAGTGATTGAAGTAGGATCATGCTCGATTCCTTCACTGCAAATATAGAAATTGATGGGCACTTAGAATGAAATACATACAAATGATTTTTTCAACATTAAATTAGACATCAGATTGATAAAAAAAATTAGGACCCTGTAAAAAAATATTCCTCGGTGTCTGTGTCATTGTGGGCCTAACCAAACAAACATTTTGTACACTGAGTTTATAATGAGGTGAGATGAGGCTCAAGCAAAGGACAATTCTTTCTCGTGAGTTATGTCATAATCACGTGGGTTTGGATCCTATCCAATCACGGAGAACATTAATTTGGTGATTGGCTTCAATAGACATACAGTAGTAGGTAGATGAATGCTGACCCAAACGAGAACGTCAGTTTTGAACAGAAAGAACATAAACGCATGGTACTTACATAGTGGGTACGATGTACTAACAATAATGATGACAACGACAATACTAATGCCAGGATCGATGTATACTGTCCACGAGCTTTCAATGAAATGGATAGCTAACGCACTGACAATGACCACAATCGACGCAAGAGCATCTCCCAAAATATGCAGGAAAACACCTTTCATGTTCATCTGGTCTCCAGAAGCTGAAATAACAGCCTTTTTTATTCAAATTTTTTCTTTATTTTATATTAAGTTCGATCACCCCGAATGTGGCCCTATTCCACTCAAGGTAAATTTTTAAGCATCTTAAAGAAATAATTCTTTATAGTAACACTCAATATTTGTTTATGAAAATGATATCTTCTTAATATAAATAAACTTCTTGATTTATATCTCTGACCTTCATAAACCCCATAATTCTTTATCAACTGCTGTTTTTCGTACATTTGTAGGGTTTTATTTTTTCAACCAAGATTATAAAGTCGAATATTTGAAATGGTATTGGAAATAATACTTTTTTCCAGCCATACTTAATGTGTAATAGAGTGGATCTGACGGTTATTTGAATCTGTTCAACCATGAAGCCTCTGTGGTCTAAATAGTTATGACGCTCGCCTTGACAGCGAGAGGTCACAGGTTGGAATCCCGTATAGGCATTTTATTACACAATTTCTTCATTTATTTATAGGACAACATTGAGCTATGCTACACGATGTACTATCAGTCGAAGTAGGGCAATAAAGAAAGACAAAAACGTATGCTGAGGGAGAGAGGTAATAAAAAGCACAAAACTTGAGCTTGGCTCTAGTAATTGGCAGTGAATCTTTGGCATAAACTGCAAAGCCATAGTTTAAATTTAAAACAAGAGGTTTTGCTTTGAGGGATCAGGGATATCCTGGACTAGGATGAATGATGCCTGATCCATAGGCCTACTCCATTAAATTACTTTTTTGTTTCTCCTCACACTTAACTTAGTGGAAAGTGGTAACTAATGACTCTATGATATACTATATAAACCTTGCTGGTTGCTTTTTAGAAGAGGCATTCAGTTACGAAATAATACTAGTTTATTTAGATAAATAAAATTAGATGAGCCTTGCTAGTCTGATATGATAGTAAATAAAGCACTGGGCATGTAGTATTTAATTACTAGTTTTATTGACAATACTAGTTTTTATTGATAATATTGTCAATAAAACTAGTTTATTGATTGTTTGATTGATTGATTGATTGAATTTATTCGTTGTAAACACCAAGGATAGCCCACGAAAGTCTAGAAGAAGACTTATTTCAAGTGGGCTATCCTTCTGGTGGTGATTGGGCAGTACACCGGGAGACAATACCCTACTTTTTTCCGAAGAGTGTACTGCGTTCTTTAACGTGCATATGGGCCATAATGCACACGGGACCAACGGCTTAAATGTCTCATCCGAAAGACGGTGCGCTGTTGTAACTTGTATATCAGCCCTCTAGCTGAAACACAAGGAGAGGCAGCGATGGGAATTGAACCGGGGACCTAGAGATCTCCACGCTCAACCGTGGAGATCTCTAGATTATTTAACATGTCCAGTTTATTTGGAGATATACTCGAGATGATGGACGTACCACCGTACAGGTGTGTGTCATTGTTCCTAAAGTGAGTTCTAATAAATACTGAAATAAATACTGAAATACTGCGTCTTAATCTGTGGCTGTTCCAGTGAGTTTACCTACCCACATGCTTATGTTTATAAGCATTTTTAAGTTTTGTCATTATTGATGATATTAAATAATAATAAATAAATTTTAATAAGAGACAAATTGGAAGATGTCTAAAACGATACCCTCATTCAGCATTTCTAAACTTTTCCAATTTCCAATAATCGGAACTGGACGAAAAAGAAAAACAATTATTTTTTATTTATTAGTATTTTAAAACCAACCTTAATAAAATGGAAAAAATGTTTATAAAATAATGTTTCTTGTATTTACTATTGTGTGTTGTCATACTTACTTATCTGAGCACCAGTCGTAGATAGACTATCGTTCTGTAACAGATAGGAGTTCTCGTTTTGACCATGGCTGTGCCCGTGACCTAAACCGTGGCTATGGCCGTGTCCTGAACAGAACAAGTTTAGCTTTCGTTAAGTAATAATAAGTCATACAATTGCAAAAAATCTTCAACAAGATGAAGGCGGCAACTTAACGAAAAAATATACCTTAATGTAAGTTGTTTGTATGAACAAGAAATAGTTGAGTAAGTTCTAAAAACATTTCACTGTTGTTTATATTTTTAATAATAATAATAATAATATGCATAATAATAATAATAATAATAATAATAATAATAATAATAATAATAATAATAATAATAATAATAATAATAATAATAATAATAATAATCACGATAATGATAACCATGATGGTGGTGGTGATGATGACGATGAATATAATGATAATGATACAGTAGTCTACAGTAATAATAATAAAAATAATAATAATAATAACAACAACATTAACTAATTATAATAACAACAACAACAACACCAATAACTATTCATTTCAAATTATACCATTACAGTAAGATAGGGCTATTTGATATGATGCTGAACTATGTCGATACATATAAATGTTAATTTACTAATAACTGAGGTGTAGGCCATGCAGGTCTTCTAGACTGAGGGCGAAACAGTGCACGGGACATTTTACAACCCGGACATTTTGAAACACAAATAAATAATGTCAGGTTTGCGAGAAGTTCTCTGTTACCGACCCTCAAAATGTCCGCGTTAAGAATTGTCTATGTTAGACACCTCAGGGCTAAGCATAGTAAGCTTTCCTTATGTTTACCGTCTAAATTCCAGTTTCCTATCAAAATGAGTGAAGGGGATCTCGAAATATCCGGGTTACGAAATATGTCCACCCTATAATAAAGACCTCCGTGCGTAGCCCTAAGACAATGATATCGTTGAACATTTAACCACCTAAATACCATTTCCACGACAAATTACCTAACCCGATTTTCCTGTACCAGGTTCTTACCTTGACCATTAAACATAACTAAGCCAATCAGATTAATGAACAGGCCTACTGAACCGACAATTGCCACCAGTATCGGATCTGTAACTTCGGTATCTGTAAAAAGTCTCTGGATTGCTTCAATTAAAATATTGAAACACAGGCCCAGTAGAAAAACGGCATTCACAAGTGCTCCAAGTACCTCGGCCCTAGCCCAACCAAACGTGTTTCTATCCGACTTCTTCACTGACACCTACACAATAATATTATAGGAGAGACCAGTAGTATTTTGATTTAATAATACTATTATTAATAATAAAGTAATAATATTAAATACAAATACTAATAATATTAATAATAAATATTATTATATAATAGTTAATTAGGCCCAATGATTTTTTTTTTTGCTCTCTCTTTTGTGGGGAAAACTCACATTTATTCAACTTCGTTTTTAACATTAAATTTTAATACAGTAAAATATTCAGTAATTATACTAAAATTATGAAAACAAAATTGTAATTAATAAATACAAAATTTCTAACAGCATTCAGAACTTTTTTTTTCTTTAGTTGAAAATGTATCTCAGACTATTTATTGTTTTTACGTGGATTTAAATTTCATTTCCATACAATTAACTTTTTTCTTTAGTTGAATATTTATCTCCGCTTATTGTTTTATGTGCATTTTCATTTCATTTCCATATATTATCTCCTAACTTGTTGCACATTTATCATTAAAAATAAATTTATAACAATGATACCTTTATATTTATTACCTGAAATACTTTTTCCTTAATTGAATATCTATTTCTGCTTAACAATTGGTTTTATTTCAATTTTCATTTCAATACATTTTCACACGAATTTCTGCATATTAACCATTCAAAGTATAATTATAACATAATACTTCTATAGTCATTACGTGAAATACAGTATTTTTTCCTTAGGAGAATGTGAATGTGAATTTACATTTCATTTCAATACATTATCACATGCATTGCAGAACGATAACTAGTATCCCAAAATTAACCCAAATTTGGGCCAATCTGTGAAAAAATTAGAAAGAAGCAGATTTCAACTGATTTGTGTAGGGATACATACCAGGATAAAACAAAAAAAAAAGTTAGGTGGGCTAGTGGGTGGGGAAAATTGTTTATGAGGGGTCAAAGCTTATAGACCCTGGTCTAAAATACTAAAAAATGTATCTCTAGAACACTCTATGGTATATGGTTGATCTTGGTGTCAAAATGCACAGAATTATACAACAAATAAAAAAATATATAACAGGACCCTCAGAACCAATCCATAGCCTTGGAAAATGAGGTCAAAGTTCAAAATGTTAAAAATTGTATTTTTTTAAAACTAAATTGGCATATATCATTTTAAAATAATATTACAATGAATGTGATTTCAACTGACTTGTGTAGGAATACATACTAGGATAAAACCAAAACAAAGTTAGGGGTATAAGAGAGTGAGGGAAATTACGTTTTTGGGGTTAAAGGTTATTGACTCAACCTAAAACACTAAAATATGTATCTTGGGAACACTCTATGATATATGGTTGATTTTGGTGTCAAAATGCACAGAATAATACAAAAACTAAGAAAATAATATAAAAGGACCCTCATAACCAATGCATCACATCAGCAAATGAGGTCAAAGGTCAAAATGTTAAGAATTGATATTACAAAAAATGGCATTCAATATATGATTTTTTTGTTCCTAAGATACATACTTTAGTGTGTCAAGATATATACTTTAGTGTGTCAATGACCTTTAACACTAAAAACGTAATTTCCCCACTCTCCTATACCCCACTTTGTTTTGGTGTTATCCTAGTATGTATTCCTACACAAGTCAGTTGAAATCACATTCATTGTAATATTTTAAAATGATATATGCCAATTTAGTGACTAAAAATACAATTTTTGACATTTTGACCTTTGACCTCATTTTCCAAGGTCATGAATTGGTTTTGAGGGTCCTGTTATATATTTTTTTATTTGTTGTATAATTCTGTGCATTTTGACACCAAGATCAACCATATACCATATAGCGTTCCAGAGATACATTTTTTAGTATTTTAGACCAGGGTCAATAACCTTTGACCCCTCATAAAAAGTTTTCCCCACCTCCTAGCCCACCTAAATTTTTTCTTGGTGTATCCTGGTATGTATCCCTACACAAATCAGTTGAAATCTGCTTCTTTCTAATTTTTTCGTAGATTAAGTCTAATTTTGGTTTACTAAACCATTTAGAGTATAATTATAACTGAAATGCTTGTAGGTCTACAGTATATTTATTATATAAAATACATTTTTTTTCTTTAAATATCTATCTGCTTATTTACTGCTTTTGTTTAAATTTACATGCCACTGTTAATTATAATAATACCTGCATACTTATTACCTGAATATACATATATATAATATATATTTCATAGGACTTTATTCGTTGGCCATTTATTTTTCTTTTAGGTACGAATTATCCATACATTAAAACATATTATTCAATTCAATATTATAAATAGTAATTTTGAGTAAAGCTTGCACCTTAATTTTAGTTCTGCAATGAGCATTATTGAATGTGACATTTTTTATTTCGCTCCTGCCTTTAATCATGATTATTCAGTTGATGTTTTTTTTATATATTTTTTTATATTGATGATGATGATGATGTTAATAATAACAGATAGGCCTAAAAAGAGTATACAAATCTATAAGATAACAATGATAATAAATATAGAGTACATAAATCTAATTAAAGCGCAAAAAAAAAAAAAAAACCAAGAAAACCGAGGAGCAATGATATTGATTAGGCCTATACTAATTAAATTATTAAGAGATAATAAAATGCTTACCGATGTTTAAAAAATCACAGCTGCTTATGTCACGTTTATTATTTATTATTAAAGACCTATTGCTAACATGATACTATGCATAGGCCTGTTTGACTTGTCGCAACGTTACGATTATTACGCTTATTAAAATTTAATGAAAAAAAAATCTAGCAGCTTGTTAAACTGGTGTAGCCACATGTGTGTGTGTGCTGAACCGTAGAGATCTCTTGGTTCCGTATTCAATTCCCATCGCTGCTCTCCTTGTATTTCAGTTGGAGGGCTGAAATGCAAGTTACGATAGGTTACGGTATCTTTCGAATGAGACGTTTTATCCATTGGTTCCCTGCAGAGGTGGCACCAGAAATTTGCCGACAAGGGATCCGACATGTCTGACACCTTACAGTTCCCAATCACAAGCCATTGTTATCACGTCTATAAATAATTATATATTTATGCAACGTTCATAATTGTAAAATAAAAGGAGAGAAATATATGACCTTTGACGTATTATCACATTACCACACCAAACAGTCATTAAATAATAAAAAAAATATTTGATTTAACCCACCAGAAACTGTACAACTAATAGAAGAAAAGAGCGATTCTAAAATGCGACCGACAATGCGACATTCCTGTATCTAATAATCGCACCAAAAAAACCATTAACACAAGTTTTTGTTTAATCCCTCAAAAACTGCAAATGTATAGTAGAAAACATGCATTTGATGTGTTATTACAAAATACGACAGACTTTATTACAAAATGTGACAGCTCAGTTTATTACAAAATACGACGGAGAGTTATATTACAAAATACGACAGCTCTAGTTTTATTACAAAATACGACCGGTATTACAAAATACGACAAGGCTTATTACAAAATACGACAGGCATTACGAAATACGAAAATTATTACAAAATACGACGTGACACCTTCCTTCGTTTTTTTTTCTGTTGGTCTCAATTTTGAAATTGATACTTCAGTTAGGTTTATTAAGAACGCTTCCTCGATCGTGTGCGTCATTTAGATTGTAGACAGTAGAATCCTTTGCCAAATACTATAGTTGTTAATAATAATAATAATAATGTGGTCCACGGTGTACAATCTGGAAAACCCCTAAAATCAAAAGCAAATTTAATGGTGTCCTCCTACACATTAACAAAATACAATCAATAAGACAAGTTACTAGGCCTACAATATTTCATAAAATTTAACTTTGTGGTAGGCCTATAGAAAGTTAAATAATACTAAAGCTAGTGCTATATTTCGTATTTAACATTCTTGAAAAAAATTATAGAAAACTAATAATACAATTGTATAAGCATTTTATTTAACTATATTTCTGTAATATTAATATATTTATTTTAAAAAAATTTAATTTATTTAAAAAAAATATTTATTTAAAAAAAATTTTTAAAACAAATTGCTACTTAAAATATATGTAGGCCTATGATGTTGGCCATTAAGCGTAAATCTTAGAGTAACAACCTAATTATAGCAAGTGTAAATATGCTATTGTTTTACTTTATAAACTAATACTGAAATATCGCATTGGAAGAATAATCAGGAATAATCAAAATAAAATACAAATACTCGACCTACCTTTTCAGGACTTGTGAGCTGATTTTTTTTTTTTTTGGGCCCTTTTGCTTTTTTTTTTTTTTTTTTTTTTTTTTGTTACAATGGGAAAATAAGAAGTTTGGAAAGCTCATTTCCCGCCATCTAGGAATCAAACTTTTCCCGGGGAATACCCCGACCCCTTGGGGAATACCCCGACCCATTGGGGTTCATCGATTCATGGACAAAAGAAAGCGTATGCAACTACTCATACTTATGTATGTATACACACATAATATGCCTATTTACTGTAATAAGAAGGAGAAAGTTTACCTGACCGTTTTAAGAGGGGAAAACCTTTAATTTTTAAGAACTTAAAAGTCATTAAAAGACACCTTAGAAGTCGGGAAAGCTTATTTGCGGCCTTCTAGGAATCAAAGTTTTCCTGCGGGAGGACCCCGGACGCACCCCCTTTATTTGTGAGGTTTTTAGGAATCTATTTTCACCCCTGCAGTATCGTATGCTATATGTGTATTCATATATACAATGAATCAGTATAATGTACTGTAAAATTCAAAACATTCAATTGCTGATAGAAAGATCAAATAAGTTTACACATATTGTATTGTTTACACGTATTGTAAGTCAGCGTTCTCTAATACCAGCAAATTTTAGGGTTTATTACAAATGAGGTGGTAGGCCTACTTATGCTTTGTTAAATGACAAAGAAAGTATGTGTATCGTTCCGTTCTCTAATTTTCAATTAAAAACCAAATATTTTACTTCCAAAATATACGCAAACAAGTAAATAAGCAAATCAAACACTGAATTGTAACGATCAGTATATATATTTTTTTCCAACTAGGCCTATATCTTTAAGTAGGACATGGACAACATGATTCAGTCCAGGGTTATCTATTCGCCAATAACTCGTAAACAATACACTAGCCTGTAAATATTGACTACAGATATATCTGAATTGAAAATTGTGATATTTTAGGTGTTGGTGTCTTTGTTGGTGTAGCCGATATTTATTGTGATCTTTAACCGATTTTTGACCCTAAACTTGTAAGGCACACTCCTTGGGTGGGTGGCCGTGCGTGCGTGAACGTAAATAATAATTACCTTTATAGCAACAAATGCTATCACCAGTGCAACGACGTCTGATAGCATGTGGAAAGAATCAGCAATGAGAGCAATCGAATTTGTGTAGTAGCCCACACCTATTTCTATAAAGAAGTAAGTAAAGGACAACACCATCATCGAGATTATGCGACATATTTTCATATCCATTTTGAACACCTGCTGTTGTGATTCTTTCTCTCTGTGATGTACAAGTGGTGGGATATGAACCGAATGGGTTGGTTGCGAGTCCGGTCCGAAGTATCCTTTGAAGATAAGCCTATTACCTAGTGTAATCTGAATCGGTCTGTTTACAACTGGACCGCTGCGATGTAAATCGAAACATGATTAACAACTTATTTCATTATCGATAATACAAAGATAAGCGTGTGCACATGGACCAATAACATTACTGAGAAGCGTATGTTGTCATAAAATAATCTTACGTCATAAATCAAACGGTATACATCAATACTCTCAGATAGTAAGCATCTTGGCAGTAAGGCACTGTAAGCACATGATTCCGTCTAATAAAGTACCGTATTACTGTAACCATGGAGGTTTTATTTCCTCCATGCTGTAACCAATTCTAAATTAACTGCCATATACTGCAGTACAGTAAAATATCGGGATGATGCGAACTGTCTGTTGCGGACAAATTCTATTCTCAATAATCTTCAATTATTTTTAAAAATAATTACAGATCGTAGACAGCACGCATACAATAATAAGTAGTTTTGTGCTAATCCCTGTTCAGATTATGAAATTTCCTTTGACAACAAACTGCTGCCCATATAGGCCTATTATAGCCATGATGTGATGTCATTAAGACCATATTGACGCATGTCACAAGTTTTTGTCAAATAAAAGTTGTTAGTCTAGATAGTGCTTTGCTTGCCCTCAACCTATTTTTTGGGGGGCCGTCACCACCGCCCCCACCGCCGTCACCACCACCACCATCGATAGTTTGCTTTTTCTTCATTCTTTATTTGTCACTGTCTTCTTTCTGTTTCTTTTACTTTATTTTTGGTCATTTGTTGAAAGAGCAGAGAGAGATTTTATGATTATGTTACCTAGATGGCCAGAAATGGAGGTGTTTGTGAGTATTGACCTGTTTTAGTAAAGTGTGATCAATTATAGATGTGTTTATTGCTGGTGCGTTGATATGTAAGTACCCATGAGCACTGATAGTATCGGACTTATCAGTATTATGATTTTGTTTGAATACTGTTTTCCTGAAAAACATAATACAGTGCACAAATATATGGGAACATAATGTTATAAATCGTATCAAACATAATTAAAAATATGCTTTTAAAAAAGTATTTTAGTGCAGCACACCGTGAAGCCTTTTCAACAGATACGAAGCTGCTGTTAATGACTTTTTTTAAAATTTTTATTAAAAAATTAAAAAAATAAATAAAAAATCATCCTACTTGCATGGTGATACGTAATATGTAATGAAAATAATCAATATGACCTCCAAAGCCTGATTATTATTATTATTGAGGGCTCCTTTTAAAATTTAAAGAACTTAGCCCCGGACTCCAGTGCTTCGTACTGGCTACACTCTCTCTCCATACCTACGCCATCGACCTCGATGAATATTATTATTGACCTGCCTGTACTACAATTGAAATTTTGCAGGGCAACAAGTAGAACTTGATTAGGCCAACAAAAGTACACATATGCCTAGTCTTAAAACAAAATAAAAACTCATTTTTTATCTAAAATGTGAATAAACCTGTCTCTTATACACATCTAGATGTGTATAAGACCTGTGAATCTGTGTAAGTAATTTTAAGCGGATATTGGTCATTGATGGAATTTGGAGCACGAATTTGGTGTCTACTGCCAAATTTAATAGAAACGGTGCTTTTTATCATTATCCAAGCTTTTCAATTTGTGCAGACTGACTGATGATTGATATTGTTAATATTAATAATAAGCTAGCATCAACTCCAAAACCACCGAGTTAGGGTAGAAAAAAAACAAAAAAAACGGGAACAACCATCAACTCCAAAACCACCGAGTTAGGGTAGAAAAAAAAAAAAAACGGGAACAACCACAAGGAAAACAGTCTCGACCTGAGTTCAACTGTTGACCCGTTTAACCACTTCTACTCGATTTAATTTTAACTTCCAACTTTCGGAACTGTGCACCTGATATATAATGACGAATTGGCTAGCAATGCATCGTACCACAAACGACCGAGTTTATGGGTAGTAGTAAAGTCACGTCATATCACACATCACAAATGTGACATAATGTCAACTTTACACTTCCGGATTCTTACTTTACACTTTTGTGAATGTCAACTCACGCTCACAATGTCAACTTTAGGCTTCCGGATTGACCAGGATAGCAAAGTGTCCTACTGCCTGAGGGCCAATAATTGTTGCCAATAATTTAAAGAAAAATGAATACGACTATTTTTGTGTACTAATGAATGTGACTGAAGTTTGATGAAGAAATATTAAACATAATTTGCAGTTCAATGTAAGAGTGTTAAGTCTGAATTTTATGCATTTTCCCATGCACTTAATACATTCAGTCTCTTGCACTATGGTATATAGCTTGAATAAAACAAATCCTAATTTATTATCCACATTTACAATTTATTATGTGCAAGAGTAATGAGACATACGTAAAAATAATGGTCGCACTACAAAGCTTCTTCATTTTTATCTGTTTATAATTGCTGGTGGGCCGATAAGTTATTGTCTTTACCATAAATATTAAATAGATGATTCGTTCCACTCGAATCTGCTTTAGTCATGGCATTGGATTTTTTTGTCTTAAACCCAAGCCAGACTATCAAATTGTATTTGACAAAAGCATGTGACATGCTAAATATGGTTATGATGACATCACATCATGGCCATGTCTATAGGTACATCATGATTATATATGGGCATACAACAGTTTTTTTTTTGGTCAACGAAATTGGATAGTGTAGGTAACAGGTACCACGGAAATACAAGTGTGGAATTAGACAGAGGGCGTACGTATTCGCAAAGACTATTATGAAAGTTTCTCGAAGTGATAAAAATTAATTGTGTTCAGTGTGCCAAATGCCCGGAGAAATAAGAAAACAATCGTAATCCTAACGTTAAAATAATTATAATTTTATTAGGATACCAATAAATGGCAAAATAGAACACAGACCTTTATATTTTGAACGACCATTTAATAACGAACATGGCTAAACATGTATCTATAGGCCTAATAATCTAGGATGCTAATTATCTTTAAATTTGAAAATAATGAAATGTATGAAAATAATGTAATGGGCCTTTCCGGAGTGTCAATCAAACTTAACAACGGACCAATCAAAGCAAGACCAGGAATACGCGCGTGTCTGTGTCTCACATGCACACGTTTATCCCACAAGTGAACATCATGTTTGTGTAATATTTTTCACACTTTCGTTTTGTTGGACCTTAGCCTTAGCAACAATATCCAAGGGGCGCACAGTGGACCTGGGCGAAATCAAAGTGTGCCAAAAGTCCATTTTGGTGTCTATGGCTTTTACACTTTTTTTCCACATGATTGAAGAGGGGTATACCATGGTGAATCTATCCTGAGAACATATTACATTTAAACACATTTTAAGGGTGGTATTTTTCAACAAATGTCGGAAATTTCTCTATAAATATTTCAAATGCTATAATTGAATACATTATACCAAAACACGTTTTTTTTTCTTACAGAAAATTTGGAATTACTTCAAAATGTACACGTTTCTTGTATATAAATTGCATCAATAATAAATCGTTGTTTAAACGACAGAAAAAATATTTAAAAATCTATTTTTAGAAAAGTAGTAGAGAAAGTTTAGATTCATGTGGATTCATGCTTTAATTTTTACATCACCATCTTTAGTATAGCCTTAGCTTTATCATGGTACCAATTTTAGGTGCTACTTTTTGCAAATTTGCGAGCTAGACGCACTTTTATTAGTCTTGGTTCGTACATTTGAGACAATTTAATTAGAGCAAACCGCAAATCAGAGGGATGTACGCGCATCTACTCAACCAGTTCATGCAAAGCGTGGGAAAAGCACTCCAAAAATTGACAAACTGCTCGTGATTTAACAGTAGCAAATTTGCTAATATTTTGTTGCTGTTTACAATACTTTATTAAATTTTGAGCAGTCTAATAATCCAAATATCATATATCATAATGAAGATCTACAAGCAGGCCTATATCTAGGCGTCAATAAACAAATACGTGCTCGCCAATATTTCAATTGCTTTAAAAATATGCTTTTAAAAAAGTATTTTAGTGCAGCACACCGTGAAGCCTTTTCAACAGATACGAAGCTGCTGTTAATGACTTTTTTTAAAATTTTTATTAAAAAATTAAAAAAATAAATAAAAAATCATCCTACTTGCATGGTGATACGTAATATGTAATGAAAATAATCAATATGACCTCCAAAGCCTGATTATTATTATTATTGAGGGCTCCTTTTAAAATTTAAAGAACTTAGCCCCGGACTCCAGTGCTTCGTACTGGCTACACTCTCTCTCCATACCTACGCCATCGACCTCGATGAATATTATTATTGACCTGCCTGTACTACAATTGAAATTTTGCAGGGCAACAAGTAGAACTTGATTAGGCCAACAAAAGTACACATATGCCTAGTCTTAAAACAAAATAAAAACTCATTTTTTATCTAAAATGTGAATAAACACTACAGTAATTCTAAACAAATACAGTGTATTCGTTCCTTCCTTATTGTTAACGTACCCGGTGGTAATGTGCCCTCTTACTCATACGGCCGCCGTTTCTTTCCACTAGGTGAATTTGCCCAAAATGCGATATTTTTTTTTTCGTTACACGCATAGGCATTTCAATAATTAACTATGAAGTTCTTTACTGCACATGCTTATGACTATAAACAAAAATTCATGATTCACACATTATGCATTATTTTTTACATTAAGCGTCAAACCTTTTTACATTATGCGTTAGCCAATTTATTTTTTATATTATGCGTCGTTTTTACATTAAGAGTAGTTACAACCGCTACAAACACCAGAGAGGCTGGGCCTTCGCCCTTTGCGGCCCCTGACGCCCAGCGTCTGGCTCGGTGTCTTGGCCCCTTCGTTACTCCACTGATCTCGCATTTCCCATTTTCGCACCCCCTCCCCAGATGAGAACCACGGCCCTTGATACACACACACACAAACACACACACACATATTCAATCGGTGAACCTACAAACCCATTTCTTTTGGGGCCATTTTCATTTTCAGCCGTTTAAGTACCAAAAACCTTGTTTTTAATTTATAGTTTATTTTTACAATAAAGATATTATTACAGTTTATGTACACATTCTATAGAGTACTACAGTCGTGTCGTCACGACGCCTGGTGCCGCTCTCTTTTGTCAACAGACGTTAGTTACCGATCATTACGCCTGAATGACTTCATAGCTTTCTGGGAAAATGTACTAACTAAAAACACAAAAGCTCGCATTATGTTAGTTATCGAACATACATTTAATCATTAATTAAAATTTACAAAGAAAAAGTAAGATACAACATCTTAATAATTACGTTAGCAATTGGGATCAATGGTTTGTCAGTGGAGAAAATGGCGTCCGGTTGAACGCTTTTTGCAACGATAGCAACGGAGTAGTATCACGTGGTATCGTGACGTATCATTGTAGTACTCTATTTGATTCATTGACATAAAGAACATGGGTATTGACACCAAGGTCATGGTACTAAGGACACTCGTTTTAATAGCAAAACACGTTTTCTTTTAGCGGCCATTTTGAATGCCACTTTTAATTTTGTATTTTCACAAAGAAGATAGTATTTTGTATATGTTCTATTGAATTTCCTGAACTAAAAAACATAGAAATTGACACCAAGATCATGGTAATATGGGCACTTACAGCTTTTAAACTGCCAAAATTGTGTTTTTTGGCGGCCATTTTGTATCTTTTATTTATTTTTGCATTTTTCCCCATGAAGTTGTATGTTCTTGTAATTTAATAATGTTTCATTGGATTTCTTGAACTAAAAAACATATGTAATGACACCAAGATCATGGGAATGTGGCCACTTAAAGCTTTTAAACTGCCAAAATTGTTTTTTTTTTTGCGGCCATTTTGAATATTTTATTTATTTTTGCGTTTTCTACGATGAAGATGTATGTTATTGTACTTTAATAATGGTTTATTGGATTCCTTGAACTAAAAGCCATAGGTATTGACACCAAGATCATGGTAATTGGGCACTTTTAACTTTGAGCCTTTAAACTGCCAAAATTGTGTTTTTTTGGTGGACATTTTGATTTTTCCAATTTTCGGCGGAACGGTTTATGTATTTATTTATTTATTATTAATTCGGCATGTTATACAGAAAATTAAAAAAAAAAACAACCAGGAGATTCAAAAAGGCAGGTTAGTGGCATGCCCAGAGAGAAAAATGGGATGAAGCTTGACACCAAGGGTGAATTCTCTCTAAACCGCTAACCTGTAAAAGAACAATGAAAAACAAGTATTAAAAAAGTCTTGCATCATCCACGTATGTGGAGTTTTCGAATGATTTATGCACACACAATGGCCGAATGAGACGAGATTGATTGTGGTTACTATGGGAAAAAGGAACATTAATGTCCTCTGGGAAGCCCTTATAGAAATTGGAAGCCAACGAGACTCTGGATACACTTCTCCTAACTGCAAGTGGAAAAAGGTTATACATACGCAAACGTTCAGGATATGATGGACGATCATCATATTTGCCACCACCGCGTATGTAGGCAATACGAGTGGCGGCCCCTTGTATATTTTGTATAGAGTTTTTCTCGTACGGACACCAAATATAAGAACAGTAATCAAAAACAGGCAAAACTAAAGATTTAAAAAAAATAAATAATTAAATAAGTCAGGACCAAGAACAACGGAAATTAGAGAAACAAAACCAAGCGTGTGAGAAGCTCTTGAGCAGACAGCACGAATGCGAGAACGGAAATTAAGATTATATGTCAAAATGATGGCTATAGATACAACTGCCAATTGTGAACTATTGATAAGATAATTTGGAGGAGGGATGTCAGCTCGAGAGCCCTTCGCTAAGATTAAGTGGAAGACCATTTTCAACACAACAACGAGAAAATGGATCAATATTTTTCTGGATTCAGTCATGTCCGAGAGAGAGTTTATAGGATGCGACTGAGTATGTCATCGGCGAATTGGTCAACAAGACAAGACGACGTCAAAAGTTGACCAAAATCTGCTACATATAAAAGAAACAGCAAGGAGCTGCTCGGTGCTACGGCCCTGACGGAATCCATATTGAAAGTGAGAGAAAATGTTATATTGCTGTGTGTCATATTGTATTGTAGAATTGTAAGGAACTTGAATAAATGACATTCACTTGTAACGTAAACTTTGAACTATCTCCATTTATTCACTGCACGACGACTACTTGACTCTAGCTCATTACGCATTCATACAGTATAAGTTTTCTTACGCTCATTACATATTCCACTAACAGAGGGCGCTAGATTACTTTCTAGACACAGACACAACATTCTCCCCTCTCATGAAAGAATGGAAAGATACATGTTTAAAGTACGGTACACATTATAACACAACTCAGAACAATTCAAGAACTTTAAATCTAAACGTTTAGCTTGGCTTCTACAATGAACAACTTGAAATTAAACCTAAGCCAGCATCATGTCATAATGTTACAACGATAATCTTCCACCCAAGTAGGTTTCTTAATATTCCTCTTAGGCCTAGACCTATCTCTAGGGGAATCTACAGGAGTGTTTATTGAATCAGAAAGTTCAGGTCTATTTCCTTGAGTCAAATGCGAAGCATTCCAAATACGTCCATCTTCAAGTTGGTAGGTATAAGGACCCTTAACTCGTTTAATACGTTGCGGCAATCCATAACGCTTGTCTGTTTTGTGAACATGTCGTGGATTCTTAACGCGTACAAAATCTCCTTCACGAAAACCTGGCTTGGTTGCACTACGTTTTGTATCAGTATACTCCTTAGATTTTTGTTGCATACCCTCTACTCTATTGCGAATTTCTGATGACGCTTTTCGCGTTGCAATACTTGCGTGACGAATATTTAATGGCGTAATCATTCGACGGTTATGCAGAATTTCAGATAGAGAGTTCCCATTTGTTGCATGGGGCGTTGATCTATAAGCAGTTAGTAGATCCAAGAAAACGAGATTCCATGAAGAATGCTCTAAATTTGTTATTTGTAACGTCTGCTAATTAAGCACTCTGTTAAATCTTTCTACGAGCCCGTTAGCTTGAGGGTGATAAAGTGATGTTCGAATATGTCGAATTCCTCTAGCTTCCAAATATGTTTCAAACTCGGTTGAAGTAAACTGTTTGCCGTTATCAGATACAATTTCATCTGGCAACCCCTCTCTCGCAAAAATGGAATTAAGCATTGTACACACTGAATCTGTCGTTATCGCTCGCGTAAACGCAATTTCTGGCCATTTACTGTAGTAGTCTATGAGAACAATAGCGTATCTGTATGCTTGCGATGCTTTCTCAAATGGACCAGTAATATCAATCGATAACTTTTTCCACGGGCTTTCTGGAAGGGTAACAGGTTGTAAAGGCGGAGTTCTCACATATGCCGTTTTATCACTAGCCTGACAAACTGAACAATTACGAATTATCTCTTCTACCATTCTGTCCATTGCTGGCCACCAGTATAACTCTCTAAGACGTTGCTTTGTACGAACAATGCCTTGGTGCGCTAGATGGCTAATGTTGATTAGTTCCGCTTTTAAGCTAGTTGGTATTACAAATCGATCGCCTCTCATAACACAATTGTCCACAACTGACAATTCCTCTTGAAGTATAAAATACCTTTGCACATCCGCTGTAACATTTTCTTACTAGGCCATCCTTTAATAGTGTATTCTTCAATCTACTTTAAAGTAATATCGTCGTTCGTAGCTTTTTGTAATTGAGCCATTGTAATTACTGTTGCATCGACTAACAGAGCTGATATCCACTGCACAATTATTTCGCCTTCACCTTGGAATGTGTTTGTTGTCTCGGGCAGCGGTAATCGAGGCAGTGCGTCAGTGACATTATTTCGGTTTCCTGGACGATACTATGTGCTGTAATTGAAATTCAGTAATCTTGCTGCCCATCTCGCTATTCTCATTGGCTTGTGTCCTGTGCCACGCATTGTTAATAAGCTTGTAAGTGCTTGGTGATCTGTGCGAAAAGTGGCGACCCCACAAATATTTGTACCATTCTTCACATGCACAAACACATGCTAAAGCTTCCTTTTCACTCACAGAGTAATTTTTCTCCGCTTGTCTAAGGGATCTGGAGGCAAAGGCAATAGGATATTCAATGTTATTTTTAATTTGCGACAATACCGCTCCAATACCATACGGTGAAGCGTCAGTAGTCACGAAAGTACTAAGATCCGGATCAAACAATGCTAACATAGTAGCATTTCCATGTTTTTCTTTTACAGTTTCAAAACATCTCTGGGCTTCATCAGACCATTTATAAACTGAATCTTTACGCGTTAGTGATCGTAACGGTTCAAGTAGCATTGCATAATTAGGTATAAACCTAGCATAATACGAAGCAAGTCCTAAGAAGGATTTCAACATTGTTTGATCTGTTGGAATTGGTGCATTTCTTATCGCTTCCACATTCTTCGAGTCAGG
The DNA here is from genome assembly GCF_011630105.1 of Anneissia japonica. Classification (NCBI taxonomy): domain Eukaryota; kingdom Metazoa; phylum Echinodermata; class Crinoidea; order Comatulida; family Comatulidae; genus Anneissia; species Anneissia japonica. The sequence continues at coordinate 370,588 of NW_022688691.1, read as the reverse complement.
ACTTAACCCATTAGCAGAAATAATATGACCAAGGAATCTAAGCGACTGAACACTTAACTTGCATTTGTCATAATTAGGAGTAAGTTCTAACTTAATAAGTCGTTGTAAAACCTTTGATTTTTCCCAAAAATCACAATATCATCTAATTAGCACGGAACTCCTTTAAGTCCGCTTAGTGCCGATGCCATTAGCTTTTGAAACGCAAATGCTAACGCAAAACAAACACGCTTAAATCGAAACAGACCGACATGTGTAATGAAAGTGGTTAGGTTACGTGAATCTCCATGAAGCAATAATTGATGGTAAGCAGAGTTCATAACAAGTGAACTGAACACTTGTGCACCATGTAATTCACTCAGTAACTCTTGTATTTTAGGAAGTGGATACTTGCCTACAATTACAGCTTTGTTAAGAGCTCTAAGGTCAACACAATCTTACTTTTCCAGACTTCTTATATGCATTTCATTTCATTTCATTTCATTTCATTTATTTTGTCTCAATAAAATACATAAAAAACAACAACCGGTTACAATACAACAAAATATAAGCATAAACAATCTGAAACAGGCCGAGACAGGATTCCTATATTATATACATGAGCACTATTTTGTAGCCTTGATGACCTAGTTATGCGCATCGACTTGCACTTTAATGAGTTAAGGAGCATCTTGTTAGTTATGCTCCAATTAAGAATAATATTCAAATCATTTTGGAGTGACTGCTGGTCAGCAGAAGACCTAATGGCTCTATATAAAATTGTATCGTCCGCATATTGTAGAACGTGTGAAGAAATATCAGACGGCAGGTCAAGTACAAAAATATTAAACAGAATGGGGCCAAGAACAGATCCCTGAGGAACACCAGATTGCACGTTGGAGAAACCCATTCACTAGCATATATTCTTTAAATTATTCCATTAGCTTCTAGTTTTCCCAACTCTTTTTCTACCTCTTTTCTTACAGAGTATGACAAGTTTCTTAATTTCTGTTGTACAGGTATTACTGATGGATTAACCGTAACTTTATGTACATAATTCTTTGCAAGACCCACACTCTCATTGAACAATACACTGTATTGCTTTCTGATATCTTTATTCTCATTCACATTAGACTTTTCTTCAACCACCATGATTTTGCCTGCATAAATTTTGATTCCCAATTTACTAATCAAATCCAATCCCATAATAGGAATTCCAGATTCAACAACAAATATCTCTGTTACTACATTTGGATAACCTGGCAAGCAAACATTTGTTCTGAATGTACCATATACATTAATAGGCTCTTTAAGGTAATTTGTAAGCTTCACTGTTGTATTATCCAACGTCTCTAATACAAAGTACTTCTTAAACATTGACATAGGAATTATAGAAATAGGAGAACCTGTGTCCACAGTCATTTTGACTGGAACCGATGCACCGATCATTACTTCTTTAACAATCTTTAAATCAGTACCTAATTTCAAAACATGCAATTCAGAATTAAGTTGACCAACTGCAGTTGGTGTAGAGTTGCACACTTTAGCATAATGACCTACTTTATTACACCTTAAACAAGTTACATTGCGAGCTTTGCATTTAGGGTTATTTTCTTTGTATGATTTATCACCACATCTATAGCACTGAGAAAATACCTTTCTAGGTCTACTATGTTGCAAGGTAGGTTGAGGAACTCTTGTAGTTGTTCTCTTCTTACGCCAATCTTAAGCCTAAATTATTCATAGTACTACTACTAGCATCTGAATTAGACTCGGCAATTATTTTGCACTCTTTAACTGCAGATTCTATTTGCCTAGCAATCGTCATTGTAATATCTAATGTTAGGTTAGGTTCTAACAAAAGTCTCGCGAATTTGGGTTGAATATGTACGCTCTACGACCTAGTCTCGTATCATTTCATCAGTCATATCTCCGAATTTGCAAGATATTGCTAACTGACGTAATTCACGCACGTAATCGTTCGTAGACTCATCATGGCGCTGTGTTCGTTTTCTGAATTTATATCGTTCAGCTACCACATTTTTAGCTTTGGTGTAAAATGATTATTTAGCTTATCAATGGCAATTTCATAAATATCAGGAGGAGCTGCATTATCTTCCTGAGCTTGTGCCAGCTGAGCGGCCACATTATTATCAGGCAGCGAGTTATACTGTATATTCGCTGTCCCTCCGTTCCCAAGCAATGGAGTAGCAATGCACGTTTTCTATCCGCACTGTAGCGTATAGCTGCTGATGCAACCATGTAGGTTTCAAACATACCTCTCCACTGTTCCCAACGTATTGGAGGATTCCCAGGGGTTTTAAGAAAAAAACGGAGGCGGTGGAGTCGAAGCCATATCCCATCCTCGTCGCCAAATTGTTATATTGTATAGTAGAATTGTAAGGAACTTGAATAAATGACATTCACTCGTAACGTAAACATTAAAAGATCTCCATTTATTCACTGCACGACGACTACTCGACTCTAGCTCATTACGCATTCATACAGTATAAGTTTTCTTACGCTCATTACATATTCTACTAAGAGAGGGCGCTAGATTACTTTCTAGACACAGACACAACACTGTGTATACTCAAGAACTGGACCAAGTAAACCTCTCTCAAAGATCTTACAAACTACTGACGTAAGCGAGATTGGTCTGTAACTAGTAATATTTTCCCTGGGTTCGTTTCCCACCTTGTATATTGGGACTATATTAGCTGTCTTCCAGGCAAGTGGCACTGTGCCAGCATGAAGAAATTTTTTTTTTTTATAACACAGGAACTTATCAAGTCTGGACCCTAGCTGACTTTGTATCATATGAATTTTTACGCGCTCTTTAGTAGCGCGCTGGCATAAATTGATAAAAGTGCTCTAAAAGCATGAAAACACCCTTTTTTACAGCATTTTCTACAATAATTTTTGAACTGCACATCAGATCAATTTCCTCCTTTTTTAAAATAAAATAACTATCTTTCATCTTTCTAATGAGATTAAATTAAACGAAATAGATTTATTTTTTATCCTGTCACTTTTCGATTAAAAGTAGGCAACTACATTGGATTTCCAGCGTAGAAAGCAGATTTTTTACTTTTCGCGGCTCATGTTACCAAATTTAATCAGAATAACTCGCAAAGTATTTGAACAATCGGTTTTTTTCTCTCTGTAAGTTGATCTTTATTCTTTCTACCATACTTGTTGTAAAAATGGTTGTGATTAGTCAATATTTAGCTCCGTCACTTTTGGAAACCAATAGAATAAAGCCTTCCAAACACCATTGACTGTATTGTATACAGGCGCTTGTTTCAGCGTAATAATTTTTCTCCGGCGACTGATGCGAAGACTGGAGTGTGCCTGGTGTTTGTTTGATAAGTTAGACCCTTACTATTGCTCTTTTTACTTCATGAAATATATGAATGGAAAGCTTATGATCAGTAGATTCTCATCATGGTAATATAATTAGGTTTGCAGTTATAATTTTGCTTCCCTCAAAATTCACATGTTACAGTGAAATGAATGCAAGCGTTCGCCGGTTCACTACGTAGCCTATACATAGATGTGTATAAGAGACAGGAGCTAGGCAGATAAACTATCTGTGCAGTCATGGAGCTAATTATGAACAATGGAGTTAGTATAACAAACGTCTTATCATCTTATAGTGGCTGAGAATGCCTACATCTATATTGAGGCCAATATTAATGCTATTAAATTTATGAATAAATGTTTGTTCGGCATTTAATCTGTCATTTCTGTTGGTATTAGTTTTTATATGAAAGTCGTTTTATGTTTATTTTCTTCTGTCTCTTTCTTTAAAAAAATGATAATCATATCAAACAGTAAAAAAATTGAAACTTATTTGACTTTGGATTGGGCTAAATCTAACAATTACATTGTGCACGTTTTCGAATCAAAGTTTAGTAGTATTTAGGCCTAGGCAGCCTGCCAAGTACCCCAGCCTTCCTTATTATGTTTAATTAATTGGGCAGTTTGACGCCTGCAGTGTCTTGTCCCGAGGGAGACGAAATACTCTTATACACATCTAGATGTGTATAAGAGACAGGGCCTAAGCCTTGGCCTATAACTCTAGTTATATTTATTAGGCCATAAACTGCTATAATTTTATAACTTAAAAATATATGGCTCGCATGGCTCGCTGGCTCGCATGGCTCGCTCATTGGCTCGCATGACTCGCTGGCTCGCACTTTGTCACGACCCCGTCTGATGCGAAGACTGGAGTGTGCCTGGTGTTTGATAAGTTAGACCCTTTCTATTTCTCTTTTTACTTCATGAAATATATGAATGGAAAGCTTATGATTAGTAGACTCTCATCATGTAAATATAATTAGGTTTGCAGTTATAATTTTGCTTCCCTCAAAATTCACATCTTACAGTGAAATGAATGCAAGCGTTCGACGGTTCACTACGTAGCCTACATTACGCGCTGAACTCGCACAGGAAACATTAAATGATACGCGCTAGAAAGCAAGAAATAATCTGGTCTGTTAGGTGCTGTTTTTGGCTCTTACAAATTCATATGAAATATTTCCTAGTAAATTATAGATCGTGTCAACATCAACAAGAAAATCATTCATTGGATGACCACTATGCTTAGTAGGAGTATTTAAAAGCTTATGTAAATCTAAATCAGAAGGGGGTGGGGGATTATAAACCGAACTAAACTAATTATAAAACACATTACAAATGTCGCTAGGGGTCGATACGATTAGTCCATTATGACGGAATGTACACGCTGGAGAAGCACCTTTGGATGACCTTATGTCTAATAACATTAGAGGCAATGTTTCTCAAATAGTTTTTAGCAGAAAACAACCCAACAGAAAATAATAACTTAACAGGTTATGGTGGGCCCAGGTGTGATTCTAGCAGCCGGTGGCGAAGGCTAGTTTTCGATGGAGACGAAAACAATTTCGAAATCTGGGAGGCCAAGTTTCTAGGCCACCTAAGAATGTTGCAACTGAAGGACACGATTACCGCCGCTGATCCCGATCAGGAGAAGAATGAAGAGTGCTATGCAGAACTAATACAGTTTCTAGACGACAAAAGCCTGTCATTAGTGATGCAGGAGGCGACGGATGACGGCAGCAAAGCCTTAAAAATACTACGAGAGCATTACGCTAGTCAGGGTAAGCCCAGAATTATTGCTTTATACACTGAACTGACCTCATTGCAGTAAAGCTCGGAGGAGACAGTGACCGAGTACATCATTCGGGCTGAAAAAGTAATCACATATTTAAGAATTGGAAAAGAAATATTAAGTGATGGTTTGATAATAGCAATGATTTTGAAGGGCCTGCTAGAATCATATAAACCATTCACAATTAACATTACCCAGAACCATAATGAAATAACCCAATTCAAAAGTCAATTACGAAGCTACGAGGAAACCGAAAAGTACAACGTAAAACAGAAGGTAGACAAGCAATGAAGACAGATGTCTCATCAGTTACTTGCTATGAATGTAATTGCAAAGGCCATATCGCAAAAAAAATGCCCGAACAGAAGATCGTCAACAAAGTGGTGCAATTACCACAAGAGTTACACACATAGTGATGAAATGTGCAGAAGACACAAGCACAAAGGCAAGGATAATGCAAAGCAAGTGGCTGAAAAACAAGTAGGCTTATTGAAGAACATACATTTACGTTCATGATCAGTCAAAATAGTGTTATGAAAAAGAGATTAATGGTGGACTGCGGCGCAACATCCCACATTATAACAGAGATAGATAAGTTGACATATTTTGATGATGCCTTCGATCCTAGCAAACACTTCATGGTACTGGCAGATGGAAAGAAAATGAACAACGTCGCATTGCGACGAGGGGATGCAGAAGTATTCTTGCAAGATATAGAAGGAAAGTGCATAAAGACAACACTAAAGGAGGCTTTGTTTATACCACATTACCCACAGGGTCTATTTTCAGTAAAGGCAGTCACCATGAATGGAGCTAGATTTAGATATCAAGATGGACAGAATGATCTAATTCATAAAGATGGGACAGTCTTTGCTATAGAAGAACACGAAAGACTGTACTATTTGAACACGGTAAATAAAATTGAATTTAGCTTGTGATGTTAAAACATGGCATGCGATTTTGGGCCACTGCAACATTAATGATGTGTTGAAATTGCCAGAGGTGGTAGAGGGTATGAAAATTACAGGTACAGAATCTAGGGTAGATTGTAATGTGTGTACTGAGGGTAAATTTACCAACAGGAGGTATAAAGAACCTGATGTTAAGGCTAGTGCACCTTTGGAATTGATACACACCGATTTGGCGGGTCCCATTGATCCAGTAGCTAAGGATGGATTTAAATATGCCATTGTATTTTCAGATGATTACTCGGGGGCTTCCATTGTTTATTTCCTTAGAAACAAGACCGACACAACCTTGGTAACAGAGAAATTCCTGGCAGACAGTTCACCCTATGGTAGGGTTAGACGCATGAGATCTGACAATGGCACAGAATTCACAGGTAGTGCTTTCCAGTCACTATTAAGAGTTCAAGGTATAAGACATGAGACATCGTCCCCCTATTCTCTGCACCAAAACGGTACAGCGGAAAGACATTGGAGGACTCTTTTCGAAATGGGAAGATGCTTAATACTGGAGAAATCACTGCCCAAGATTCTGTGGCCATATGCGATTCAAACTGCTGTTCATATTCGTAATAGGTGTTATAATGACAGAGTTAAGAACACCGCATATTTCTTGTTAACTGGTAGAAAACCAGACCTATCCCAAATGTGGATATTTGGATCAGAGTGTTGTGCTTATAAACATGAACACAAGAAATTAGACTCGCGATGCGAGAGGGGCTTATACATGGGTTATGATAAGAATAGTCCTGCATACTTGATCTACTATCCACATACTGGAAATGTATGTAAACATAGGCTGGTGAATTTCATGAAAAAGAGTAATGTAGAACAACAGACTCAAACTGTTGATTTAATGATCGATGAATATGTGCCGGTTGTTAATTAATATGGAGGTTCAAAATCAAACGATAAAAGTGTAACTGAAGTCCAACAAAGTGTAGATGATAACAGTGATTCACGTAATCAAAATGTACAGGTAATTGAAAATGAAACAAAGGATGATATACAGGTAAATGCAGGCAACCCTCAAAATGAGACCACTGACCAAAACCATGGTTACCCTAAAAGGGAAAGAAACCCCCTAAATATCTAGATGAATACCTACCTGACTTCGAAGGGGAAGATTCAGTTCTTTCTGCCATAGATTATTATTATAGAGTGGGAGGGATTCCTCAAAATTACACCCAAGCCATGAACTCCACCGATTTCCCCGCATGGGAATCGGCAATGAAAGATGAACTTCAATCCCTTAAGGAAAATGACGTTTTCGAGTTAACCACTTTATCTGAGGGTAAGAGCTTAATGGGAGGTCGATGGGTTTATACCATCAAGGAAAACATTGATGGTGCTAAAACGTTCAAAGCTAGATTCGTTACTAAGGGTTATCACCAAATAAAAGGTGTAGATTACATAGAAACGTTTGCCCCTACTGCTAATATCACTTCCATACGAGTCATGATGCAATTAGCAGTACAAAGTGATCTAGAAATCCACCAGATGGATGTTAAAACCGCGTACTTGCATGCTCCGATTGATGCAGAGATTTTCATAGAACAACCCGAGGGTTTTGAAATAAAATCAGGAACAGGAGAGAAATTAGTTTGTAAATTAAAGAAATCCCTGTATCGCCTAAAATAAGCAGGGAGAAATTGGAACAGGGTCTTGCATGATCCCCTTGAACGAAACAATTTTGAAAGAAACCCAGCCGACTATTGTGTATACAAGAAGCTAATTGGCGATGATATTATTATAGTGATTATCTGGGCCGATGATTTGATTATAGTAGCCAGTAGTAGTAAGTTGCTTAATGAGTTCAAGGAGACTATGCAATGTCAATTTAAGATGAAAGATCTGGGGAAAATCTCATACTTCTTGGGAATTGATTTTAAACAAATTAACGGTGTAGTCCAAATGAACCAAAAGAGGTACATATTGAAAGTGCTTGAAAGGTTTAATATGTCTGACTGTAAACCTAGATCCACTCCCTGTGAACTTAAGTTGCAATGTAACAGTGAGGACACGGTTGATCCGAGAAAATACCGTGAAATCATAGGTAGCCTAATCTATGCAATGACTTGTACCAGGCCTGATATTAGTTGGGTGGTCAGAAAGTTATCACAGCATCTATCTAATCCAAATGTAGAGGATTTAGTTACAGCCAAGCATGTATTGAGATACTTGAAAGGTACTCTCAATTATGAATTGTGTTTCAGGAAATCTGATAAAGGTTTAAATTTGATTGCAGCTAGTGATTCAGACTGGGCATCCTCTGTAGAGGATAGACGCAGTACTACCGGGTATTGTTTTAGCTTAACGGAGCATGGTCCTGTAATATCATGGAAATCTCGAAAACAGCCTTCAGTTGCACTGTCAACCTGTGAGGCTGAATACATGGGTTTAGCAGCCGCTACTCAAAAGAGCTAATATCTTACCCAGTTACTGAATGGTATGGATAAGAAAGGTTATAATTGTACAAAGATATTTGGAGACAATCAAGGGGCCATTGCATTGAGTAAAAACCCAGTAAACAGACAGAGGTCCAAACATGTAGATATAAAATTTCATTTCATCCAAAATGTTCATAATGAGGGCAAAATAGATATTGAGTATTGCCCATCAGAAGATATGGTTGCAGATATTTTCACAAAACCTACAAAACTAAAAATTAATAAGTTTCAAGTGTTTATTGTTTGGGAGTTAGTTCATCACACCGCAATGAGATGTTGATCTGTTAAATGCATCAAGGTAAAGATCTATACTGTATTTGAAGAAGGTTGATCTCACAAGAAGAAGTGGAAGTTGAATATTTTTTTATCCGTTATAGTTGTTTTGATATGTTAACGTTGAATTTAAAGATGTTTACTAAGAGAACAAGTGGGAGTGTTGGATATGTGTTCTCATAATCAGGATTACTGTTATCCTATATAGCGCCCTCCTTTGTTTTGTACAGGACCTTTTACTTTGATAAAGGTCATGAGTGAAAGGAGAATTATGTTACACGAGTTGTTGAATAAATGCGGCAGAGTTGAATATTGATATCTCTGTATGATTCAGTTTGTTTCCGAAAACATCCGTCATGGCAGAAAACAACCCAACAGAAAATAATAACTTAACAACAACAACAGCAATAACAATAACAATAATAATAATAATAATAATAATTCAATGAGACTAATTAAAAATAATTTGCGTTCTGTTATGACATATGCTCATTTAGATATCCTCTTGATGGTTGGAATACATCGTGATAGGTGAAGCAACCTCGACCATGACAGCGTGGTTGACAGATTTCATGCAAAATTTCCAAAATATAGAATTTCACTTTTAAGAATGAGGATTTGAAAGTAAATTAAATGGTTACATTAACACTCTTTGTTTCTTGCTTTATTTAAAATGTTTTGGTTTTGGAAGCTGATTCCAACATTAGAAAGCATAGCCTACATGAAGTGATATTATAGTAACTCAATGCCTATCAAATAAGTAGTAAGCTTTATTTAAAATGTTTAGGTTTTGGAAGCTGATTTCAACATTAGAAAGCATAGCCTACATGAAGTCATATTATAGTAACTCAATGCCTATCAAATAAGTAATAAAAATTCGCCATAATTCATCAAATATCCGTGGCTTCCAGGGGCTTCGCCCCCTGGACCCGCACCGGGGCCCCTATGCGGACCCCTGGCCTCCAGCCAAGCGAGACTCGATTCGCTCCACTAGTCCCCCCACCCCGTCGGGGCTTTTAGCCCCTCCGTCGGGCAGATCCTGGCGCCACCACTGGTTTTAATTATTGTAAGTGCATGTAAATGAAAAGAAATAACAAAGGCAACGATTTAAAACTCTTTAATTTTGGCTTACATTCAAATTTCTTTTGGTAAATATTCAATAGATACACAGGAGATTAGGGCCTGTCTCTTATACACATCTACACTCTTTGTTTCTTGCTTTATTTAAAATGTTTTGGTTTTGGAAGCTGATTTCAACATTAGAAGGGAATTTAACGTTAAAAAAACGTTATAAACACGTATGAGTTTGGTTCAAAAAATGTTTTAGTAAAACGTTTCGAAAACGTAATTTTGTTTTTTTTTTTGTTGTTGAGTTTTGGAAGCGTTTTAATAACGTTTTAATTTAACGTTTTAAAAACGTTATTATATCGTAAAAATAACCTTGGTTACATCGACTTTGGTCTTGTATCACGTTTTAAAAACGTTTACAAAGGGGTTTTATTACGTTTGTAAAACGTTATAATATTAAGTTTTAAAAACGTAATTATGTGGAGTTTTTAAAACGTTTTAATAGCGTTTCAATTTAACATTCAGAAACGTTATTATAACGTTATTTTGATGTTTTTAAACATTTTTAAATCATTCTTAAAATGTGTTACAATACCAAAGTCAATGTAACTAGAGTAATTTTTAACCCTAGTTACATTGACTTTGGTCTTGTAACACCTTTTAAAAATGCTTTAAAAACATTTAAAAACATCAAAATAACGGTAAAACTTTTGAGTTTGATCGGTGTTCCAAGACGTTTTCAAAACTTGAACAAAGACTGTACACTGAACCGGCCTCTGGTCACCTGTAGGATTCCAACTACATCGTGTTAACTTTGATGCTCCGGGACAAAAGAGGTCAACAATACAAAATTAGTTACAATTTTGTAGCGTTATGTGTTTATCCTTTAATGTTTAATGCGTCCTGTACTGTACTTAATTATACTGTAAATTAGCAAAAGCCCCATTTCAATATAGGACAAAAGGATATACAATAATCAATATCCAAAAAAATAATAAATCAAAATCAAGTTAGAATCAAGTGCTGACAATTCTATACTATTTCTGTAAGTACAGTTATTTCAGTCAGTATTTGGCAAGTTCAATTGATTTTTAAAATGTCAAAGAAATATCAAAAATAAATCAATCAATTTAATCTACAGTCGGCCTTTCTTGCTTTTTATAATTAATATTATACATGTAGGATGAGTTTTAGTATTGTTTTCTGAAGTGAAGTGATTTTTCATTACTGTTAAACTTGACTTAACCAAACATATTCTTTTGAGTATCTCATAGTAAAACATTTGCTATATAACAGCTATAAAAACCATACTTTTAATAAGTCCCAATGTAACACCAACTCAATAGATTTAATTACAAATCTATGATCACCCTTGTTAATATATTATTTGACTGCTGAATATTAGTCCTATAAACAAATTCAACAGATTAGAATAATTACATTTATATTAAAAATACCATCTATATGTTATTTGTCTGAAGCCTTGATACTTGACATCCTTAAAACAATTAATTCCCATTCTAAATCAATGTATTAGTTAATATGATAAAAATAATAAATGAAAATATTATAGGTAATTAAACTGTTTGAAGTGATCATTATGGAATGATAAACATACGCACACAGTACATACAAGGTTAGGCTACATATTATGCTGATACAGTGAAAGCCCACCATTTCAATAATAAACAAACAATGACGTAATATTGTAAAATAATAATAATAATAATAATAATAATAATA
>NW_022688691.1:348873-358944 GCF_011630105.1 Anneissia japonica | reverse complement strand
TAATAATAATAATAATAATAATGATGATAATAATAATAATAATAATAATAATAATAATAATAATAATAATAATAATAATAATAATAATAATAATAATAATAATAATAATAATAATAATAAGATAAAGCCTGGACTTACCGTATTTATTTATGCATACAGGGTGCATTTACCGAAGAACGGTGGACTTGCCTAAATGCTGTTGAATTTTCTTCCCTTAGGACATTGGTAACTAAAAGTAAACATATATTTATCAATTAATGGCATCAACCAAAAAATATTAATTAAAGAAAAGTTAATAAACAATTAATATATATCATCCACAAATGAGCTGCAGGCAATACACAAATAGTATTCAGCGCAATCAAAAATTGTGAATGACATTGTGACCTGTTCCGACACTGAAAGCAGACTTAAAAATCTTATCTGTAATATTATAGCCAGCAACTTCTCATGAAAAATATAAAAACGTATACCTAAGAATCACTAGTAAAAATAATTAGATTAGGCCTATGTGCCAGTACCAGGGCAAATACAGGGCCGCTAGCATGAGACAGACAAGGCACATTTGCTCATCTATCATGATATTCCCAGGTTTGTTCTTTATTTAAAACTATGAAAAGGAGTATTTGTCATTAAATGCCTCGCAGTTCAATACACACTTAGGCCTAGGCCTACAGCACAGGATAACTGTAGAACTAGGCCTAGCTAGGAACCGTATTTATATAGAACCATGTCAGAAAACCGAAAAACCTGACGTCAAATAACACCAACAACAAGCTATTGCAGAAAACAGGTTTTTTTTTTTTTTTTTTTTTTTTTTTTTTTTCCCGAGGGTATGAGCATTAGACCCTCAACCTCAACCCAGTGCGCCTTTGTGCTCCCTTTGCTAGCAAATCTGTTTCTAATTTTTTTTTTCAACCCTCTGGCTACCTACTTAGACCTAGGGCCGGCTTGACGTGTTTTCCTAGCCCCGGCCCCAGGCCAGGCTTTGGCCCTAGGCCTACCGACGGCTCTGACTTGTTTACGTGTTTTTTATTGTTTTTTCTAAAAGACAATCTAACGTAATGTATATCAAATAATAAACTTACCTTCCATAGTTTCATAAAATTGTATACGATCAGATTAAAAGTTAGGGTTTCTAAAAGTATCAGCGGAAGTTGAATTCAGAAAACGGACGTCACATAGCCTACATCATCCAACGAAAAACAGGCGCAAAGTGGCAATCGGTCAACGGTTGCGCATTCGCGTAGATAAATTGTCACATGACGCTTGTTGATGAATCAGTAAATTTTATTCGTGGCTAAGACTCATTATAAATGCATGGATGATGACTGTGACTACGTAGATTTATACATATAGATTAATGTGTTAAAGTTAAAGAAAACAGTTAACCTGAATAAATTGGTTAAAATTTGATTGTATCTATGTTGATTGTTTGGGTGTAGCATTGGGTACGTTTGGTCTTTATAAAATATGTTAATTACATTTCTGGAATAAAGTGGTGGTCATTTTTCGTTGCTTGCGAGATAACGTTGTGAACGCTGTGATTTAATTGTGATAAACGTGTTTGTAAGTATTTTTTCTTACGTTATTATAACGTTTTTATAACTTTTTGTACAAGGAAACTGCAAATAAAACGCAATATATGGCGACGTTTTAAAATTGTTTTTAAAACGTTTTATAAAAACGATAACATTTTTGATGATTTTGTTGTGATGTAACGTTCTGTAAACGTTGTGATTTCGTTCTATTTTATGCACCTGTTTGTAAGTTTATTTGCGTACGTTTTTTGAATGTTTTTTAACGTTTTGGTGCAAACAATCTGCAATCAAAAGGCAAGGTTTACACAGCGACGTTTTAAAATCGTTTTTAAAACGTTTTATAAAAACGATAACAATATTTGTGAAAATTGGTGAAAAGTTGGTTGTGATATAACGTTTACAGAACGTTGTGATTTCGTTCTATTTTACACACTTGTTTACAAGTTTTTTGCGTACGTGTTTCTAACGTTTTTTTAACGTTTTGGTGCAAAAGTCTGATCAGAAAGCATCATTTTTTAACTTGCACGTTTTGAAAACGTTTCACAAAAACTAAACCCAAACGAAAACCAATTTAAAACGTTTTTTTAACGTTTTGTGTTAGCTGGGGAGTTTACTTGGGGCTGAGTTGACTTTGGGCCGAGTTGACTTAAATTCGTCATAGGTACTTAAATAATTATGCAAAACCTAGGCCAACTAAAAAATTAAAATGTTCACAGTATGTAACTCAAATTCAAATAATACTTTTGATTATTCGTGCAGCTGAAATCAAATATTCATATGTCGTTTTAAACGACCCATTATATTGGCTTGGTAACATCAATGTGTTTTTTTTTTCAAAATGAGACAGCGGGCGGCAATCCTGTATCTCAGAAGTTTCGTAGACGTTTATCTTTGGTTGATGACCTTTTCACCTCCAGAAATCAGATTTTCGAGTCGAGTTGGTCGAGAAAGCCCGAGTGGAGTTTCATGCAAATGTTTCATACGGGAAAAAATCGCCACCGGGAATCGAATCCGATACGCGCTGCTCAAAATGTTTCTTACAGAAGAATGGGGCATTCAATAGTGCTAGGAGTATGATACGCCAATGGTGTAAAAAATTCAAACGCACAATATCACAGTCCTTAACGTGAGCCTAGAGTAATATGGGACCTACAGTACATTCTGGAAGCGATGGATTTTTGTTGTATAAAATTCATTATAAATTAATCAGTGAGATTTAAATAATAATCATTTAGGGCCTCTATTATTAGTGTGCAACTAACATACATTAGGACTAACACGACATTGCGTTGCAATCACTCTCCCAAACCAATCCAGTGTGTTATTGTTGTGAAGGCCTAGGCTAGGCCGATTTGCTAGGTCGATGTCGGCCGCAAAGAGGTACAGCATGTGTTATATTATTATTATTCATAAATGAGTTTATATCAATGACGATATATAGGCATAGGCCTTTTATTGTATTATTCCTTGTACTGTATTGTTATGTATTTTTCATGGTTTTATATCTATTTTTATATTGTATTTTGGCAATGAATATCTACTGTATCTGGTCTTAGACCTAGTATTACAACCAGCCGATATATTGGCATTCTTAGTCGATATACGCCTAAGGCAGTGGCGACCGTACTACGGACAGTGCAGCCAGTGTAAAGCACTGGTTTCGAGGGCTGTGAAGGGTCCATTTTTAAATAGACCTAGACATAATAATTTAAAATAATTTCCGACTTAATATCATTGAAGAATAAACGGTCAGCGGGCCCCTCAATAATATTTTAGAAGATTAATTATTGATTATTCTGTTGATTTCAAATCAGTGGTGTATTGAATGCAGTGGCGTCGAGAGGGGGTCAGGGGGTCGCCGCCCCAGGGCCCGGGTCTACAGGGGGGCCCGGACCAAGATGAAACATTTTCGAGGTAAGAACAAAATCTCCATAGGGCCTGAGCCCAAGCCAGGATGAAAACTGTTGTTGTCAGATATAGGAGGAGACTTAATTTGGGGAGCGGCCGAGTGGGGGTCCCAAGTGAAGGGGCCCATGTGAGGTGTCCCCGGGGCCCTTACTGGCTCTCGACGCCACTGATTGAATGGTGCCCCAGACATTTAAAAAAAGATAATTATATTATAATTTAAGTCTGATAGTGCTTTTTCGGGCCATCTAGAGGTGCTATAATCATAAATTTTCCTACCTCAGCCCAAACCATGGTGGGGCTCAGGTGGTCTTTACCTCCCATCTGTGAAAATTCCTCCCTGGCCCTCTATTTCGAATTCCAGGCCTGACCAGCCACTGCATTTGTTAAACTTTATGTACCACCAATGTTGTTTATTAGTTTAAAACAGCTGCTGAGACCGAAATATGCCCCTCTTAATATAGTTACGAATCTGATTATCATTATTATTTATTACTAGACTAGGCCTTTAGTAGTAGGGGGTGAACGAAGCACTTCTTACGATGGAGTTTCTAAAAACTTTAGGGAATTCCCTATCATATTAAAGGGCCTGGCAATAAATCTTGCTACAGTGGGGCCCTTTCGCACCTACAGTAGCTACGCCGCTGGCCCAGGGGCCAAGCCTTGAAAGTAGGCCTAGGTGTACATAGAGAATATACAATAATATAAGAGCATACATTCTTACATAAGCTTTCAATCAATCTTCAACACTCCCCCTAATTTTAGTATTACGGGCGATGGTTAGGTGACCTTCCTCGAGAGCTCCGTTATATGTAGAAAGTATTCCTAATTGTATTCGTTTACTGTTTTAAATTAGATTTCAAGAATTTCTCTATACTGTACTTTACATTGCATTTATTTTTCATGGTTAAGTTTTTTTCACATGGTTTGTTCGACCAGATAATGTTTAATTTTTTATTTGAATTTAGACAATGTGTTATTTGTCAAAAAAAATGTGTTTATCAATTCATTCCATAAGTTTTGCCCATTAACTGTTTAAAATGCTGACCAAGAATTAGTCTATTTGGGAGGTATATTGTAGTTTTTTTGACGGAAAATACATTTAACATTCTCTTCATTTCTTGTATTCTCATAAATAAACTAAGCATTCTATCAGGCAATTCCTTGTTCATTAGCTTGTACATAAAATCTTATGTTATTATTAAAAACATCGTTCGAACAAAATAATATTTCGTTCCCTCGAATATTTTTTCTAACCATGTCCCTTAAGGGGCTCCGTAGTTTGGCAAACAATGACCCTGCATTGTTTTAAAAAAAGTGAGACGATGTAATTAATCGAGGATAGGTTTCTAATGTTTGAGAATAACCCTCTAGGCATGGTTTTGTAAGTATTTCCAAATAATGTTGCCATATTGTATACGTGGTAAAATAAGTGCGTTATAAATATTGAGAATTCTGGAAGAGAAGTAAGACTTCGCTTTAAACAGAACACCTGTTGCTTGAAAGATTAAGGAAATCTGATTGATATGATTTTTCTATAAAAAAATATTATTTAACATAATACCTGTCTCTTATACCCATCTAGATGTGTATAAGAGACAGGGCCTAGGCTAGGCCGATTTGCTAGGTCGATGTCGGCCGCAAAGAGGTACAGCATGTGTTATATTATTATTATTCATAAATGAGTTTATATCAATGACGATATATAGGCCTAGGCCTTTTATTGTATTATTCCTTGTACTGTATTGTTATGTATTTTTCATGGTTTTATATCTATTTTTATATTGTATTTTGGCAATGAATATCTACTGTATCTGGTCTTAGACCTTGTATTACAAACCAGCCGATGTATTGGCATTCTTAGTCGATATACGCCTAAGGCAGTGGCGACCGTACTACGGGCAGTGCAGCCAGTGTAAAGCACTGGTTTCTAATAATGTTTTTATGAATTTGTGTTTTGTCAGCAAAAGATATAATTTCTACTTTCTTGCTGGCTCTATAAGTATATAATTATGATTAATAAAAATAAATATTAATAAAGTCCATAAAATAGCAAACATGTACTCGTTATTTTAAAATAATGTCATCACGATCAAGTATTGCATGGAACGTAGAATAGTTTTTTCCTAAATTTGTACTGGTTTTTTAAATTTTTTTTCCTTTTTATTTAATTAGGTGTTTGTTAAGTAGAGGGGTTATGGAATTAAAAATGATGTTTTGGGAGGTATTTCATCGTGGCCAGGGCTTTTTGAAGGGTCTAGCTCCGATATTATTCCGAATAGAAATAAAGTATATACTAGGAGCATTTGCAATATTAGTGTCATCAGTTACCTTGCAAGCATTGGCATTTATCAGAGTTAGAAACATTTTATAAAATTTCGTTGGATTTATAACACTGTCTATCACACTCTATGTTTTTTAAAGCAACCCTTTGTTTAAGAAACCTTTTATAAAAAATATTTTAAAAAGTTTAGATATGAGAGTAAAATTATTGCGATAATATAACGAAAGAAAGTATAACACTCTCTGTCACAATCTATGTTTTCTTAAAGTTAATGATATTTGAGAAGCAAATGATAACATTAAAAATGATTGAAACTAAGGTTAGAGACTACTGAAGAATATTTTTTTTTTAACAGAATGAAGCTAGCCCGTGTTACACCGATTTTTAAATCTGGATCCAAATCTGACCTTTCAAATTATCGCCCAATCTCAATCTTATCAGTCTTCTCAAAAGCCCTTGAAAAAATAATTTATGATAACACACTCAAATTTATTACTAAATTTAATATACTTTATGACAGACAATTTGGGTTCAGAAAAGGCTACAATACATCCATTGCCCTTACTGACCTCTCCAATAAAATTGTCGATGCATTTGAGAATAGTCAATTTACTATAGGAATTTTTATTGACCTTTCCAAAGCATTTGATACTATTGACCATAACATCCTTTTATATAAACTTTCTCACTATGGTATTCGTGGTCCCGCTCTTAATCTTTTTCGAAGTTACCTCTCTAATCGTTCACAATGCACTAAATATCTCAACACTATCTCCAACTTTCGCCAGGTTACTTGTGGTGTCCCCCAGGGATCCCTATTGGGCCCTCTTCTTTTCCTTTTATATATTAATGATGTTCACTTGTCTTCCAACCTTCTTTCTTTTTTTCTTTATGCTGATGACACCACTATCCTATATTCTAACAAAAATATCCATTCTTTATTCAACATTGTTAACGCTAGTTTAATTTCCACTTCCCATTACTTTGCTGCCAACAAACTTTCAATTAATCACGAGAAGTGTAGCTTCATTCTGTTTCGAAGTCCCCAAAAATCACAAACTTTCGATTCTTCGAATTTCAAAATCCATATTGATAATCACGAAATTCCCAATACCGAATTTGCCAAGTTCCTAGGAGTTTATCTTGACAGTGCCTTAAATTGGAAAAAACAAATCTCCCAAATTGAAAATAAAGTATCCAAAAGCCTTGGTATCATTGTTAGGTTATCCTCTTTTGTTCCCCGCAATGTTCTTCGTATTCTTTATTGCTCTCTCATTCTCCCCTATCTGAGCTACTGCAACATTGTTTGGGGAAACACCTACTCATCCAACTTAAACAAACTTCAAATCATTCAAAAGAAGGCTATCAGGATTATATCTGGCGTTCCACCATGGTCTCATTCTTCTTCTTTATTTTCTAATCTCAATTTTCTTAAACTCGCTGACATTAATTCCCTTCAGCAAGGTCTTTTTATGTACTCCTCCTACCATGGTCTCTTACCTTGTCACTTCTGTAACACTTTTAATGAAAAGTTTGGCGGTGTTACCGCCTTTACCGACACCCGTCGAAATCCATCTGCAGCAACAGCAGGAGCAGCAGCTGGAGGAGGAGGAGGTACGACCGTCACGGACACCCAAGTTAAACGTGTGCGTAAACATGTGCAAAGACAACGTACTCTACGACAGACGATGGAAGAGATGGAGTAAGCGAAAGATCGAATGTATGGCCGCTAGTTTTAAAGAACTGAAATCGGAAGTCGTGAAAAAACAACGAAATATGTCGACGGAATTGGAACAGACTAGATCGGAAACGGAGGCGATTTCGACGGATCTGGAACAGATGAAATACGATACGGTGAAACAGAAACAAGATATTTCGACGGATTTGGAACGGATTCGATCGGAGATGGAGGAGCATAAACGACAGCTTTGGACGGATTTGCAACAGATGCGACTGGAAATGCGAGAGCAGACACGAACCTTTGGGACAATGTTATTGGAATTTGGAAATAAGATGATTGCCGATAAAAAAATTTAAAGAAAATTTAAGTCAAGTTGTTTTGTTGACAATTAAAAAAAAATTATATATAAAAAAAGAATTATGATTTTTCGTTTTTTTTCTTTCGTTTCCTTTGTTTCGATACGACGGTGTTGATGATGATTGATGATGGGGGTGGAGAACACTGGCACACATCAACGGAAAACTTTAGGTAAAATACAAAAAAATATATATAGAGGGTGGCAGACACGTTTTATCGAACATCGGAAAATGGCTACAACTTCTTCCGTCCGAACGTATTCCGATATTCCACAAAAACCCGTCTGCCGCTCTATATCGAGTGTCCATGACGTCATCCATTCTCTCTACATAGCTTAACGTCGTCTTGTGCGGCCAACACGCACAATATAAACTGACACGCACACGACGATTAACACAGTCTTTCCGAAGAGCTCACACGCACACATACGCACACAAAAATATAATTAAAAATATGGAAAAGGTAAAATATAGAATTTTGTCGTATCTACCAATCCGAAAGCTGTTGGAGTTGAACCTAACCGAATACCAACTATGGTTAGTATATAGAGAGATTCATTCCGAAGTCAAGTGGGACTCGAAAGTGAGTTATAGCAACTTTTTTAAGTTTGAAGATTTGTTGGATCGTACGTTTAAAATGCTACAAGACGTTGCAGCCGATACTCGAGATTACGTATTGGAAGCTGTCGAGGATATGCGAGAAAAGATTCTCAATATCATGAAGGACAATACCATAGAATGCAAGGATGCCGTCGTAAGATCAGATTGGGACGATACAAGGCGCCTTATAAACGGTGTCATCATAGGTGAAAAACTGTGTTGGCGAGCCTGTAAAACGGTTGAGAACGTTGAGGATGAATATTATCTACTATCGAGACTATCACCCATCCTAAAGACAAAGTTGCTGAAATTCATTAAAAACGTTACAAACTTGCGTTGTAAGACGGAGAGTGATTTATACGAGATTCTACGAAACAACTTCCATGAAATTTATTTTAATTTTGTCGTATATAAAAATGGATATTCAAAGGGAAATTGACGAGTTTGGGTAGGACTTTCATTGAACTTTATGCAAAAGTTGCGGGTAAAGTAATTTCCATGGACTGTAAAATCAACGATAGGCTCTCCAAAATCCTACGTCATCGGTAACTTCTCTCTGCACAGCTTAACGTCATCGGGTGCTCCCAACACGAACAATATAAACTGACACGCACGCGAAGATCAGCACAGTCTTTTAGAAGAGCACTCACGCACACACTCGCACGCACACCAATGATGTCTGGAGAGCTCTTGCCAAAGATCTACGAGAAGTTTTCTCCATGGATTATAGGCGAGCGAAAGAGAGTGGATCGCCTTACAACAGCTGCCGTAATTTCCAGAGAGATCGCCAGGGAATTCATATCGTCGCCGGACACCGAATCGTCTCTCTCTCGATACGCCGAAACGATGCGAGAGATCGCCGAAAAGATGGACGTTCGGCTTGGACTCGAATTGGATGCCGCCGCGGCGGTGATCGACTTCGGAGAAGACGGGTTACCGGGTGTGTTTTCGTGCCTCAACGACATGCTCGAAATCGGAGACGTCAACTGGGGTCGAATCGTCATTGTGTACATGTTCGGTAGGAAAGTGGCAAAGAGATGGGCGGAGAAAGGTCTCGAGGACTACGAAGATACCGTAGCCGAGTACGTCGGCGAATACGTGGCCACGGAATTGTCCGGTTGGATCTCCGAACGTGGAGGATGGGTAAGTGTGATTCAGAGGGCGGCAAACACGTTTTCGAGAACGTCAGTTTTCACCGATCGTATCCCGATGTACGTACAAAAAATAATAATTTAATAATCATCATTTTTCTCTCCACTTCAGGATGACTTCGTAGAAATATTCGGCCGCATACGTCGAAAGTCGCTCTCCGACCTCACCGTTCCGATCCTGCTGGCGGTCATGTTGGCAACTCCGTTCGTTTTGTCTAACTGCAGATGACTCTAATCTCGTTTTGATATCGAATAAAAAGCCGTCGTTTATAACTGTACAAATGTTTAATAAAATCTGTTTCGATATTGAATATTAAATTGTAGTTGACATACCAAACAATGCGTCTTTCGTTTAAATCATTGCTTTGTGTATGTGTGCTTGTGTTGTGATTCTCCGAGTTACAACTGCATCGCGTTTGTTATAGTCGATCGGAAACGGTAAATGAGTAAAGAGACATAAAAATATACGTTTCTTTTCTTTTTTTTTTAATCAAAAACAACTACAACTACAATCGTATGTGTTTAAACAATTACATATATATACAGTTATTCG
>NW_022688691.1:333143-348559 GCF_011630105.1 Anneissia japonica | reverse complement strand
GCCATCGTGACGATCCTGTTGGCGTCCCTGTCGATGGACGGCATGTCGTCTCCTATTGTGCCGAGTCTGACGGCGTATTCCTCCAATTCCAAAGAGGCATTCGACACGCCGTACATATTCAGAAGCGTGTGCGTGTCTTCGATGGTTCCTTGCCTGCCCACACACCTCACTCCGTCCACCTTGGTCCAGGCAAAGCATTCGTAGTGTCTCCCGCCTCCATTCTCCGTAGCGGAAAACGCCACCTCGAGAGAGATCTGTTTCGCGTTACAGAATGCCACGGTCATGATGCGACCTCGATTGGCGGCCAGCAGGTTCTCCAACAAGATGTTATCTCCGGTGAAAATCTTAACCATTCTGGCTACGATTCTTCTGTTCGTCTTCTCTGCCATGGCGTCGAGGTTCGCTGATTCCGAATATATCGTTTCGTGATGATTCACGAGTATATATAGGGATTAGTCAGCTGACGTTTTCTGAGTACCCAAGACGTCATCGTTACCGGCGCATCGATGTTTTCAAATAAGGGCGTTCGGATGACGTCAATGTTCCAAGTACCCATGATGTCATCGTTATAGTTGGTTTATAAATAAGCGGCGGAACCTGTCCATCAATTAAAACTAAGCAATGGCCGGGCAAGACGAATCATCGTATCGCGGGATGTTGGTGAACGTCGATAGGTACCTCGAGGATCGAGATGTTGTAGCTCTGAAGTACTTATGCCTGGATGAGAGCATCGGTCTTAGACTTAGCGAATTGGAAAAAATTAGCAGAGGCCTTGAGTTAATGAATAAACTAGAGGATAGAGCATTGCTTTATTCATCGAGATTGGAATTACTTGTCGAGCTTCTGGGACTGATAAGGCGTTCGGAACTTCAACGCCAGGTTTTGGACTTTCGAGGGAGCACGGAAGGACTCGGTGAAAAGATAATTTCACCCTATAGGTATGTAATTCTCTTTTTTTTTAATCGTTTATCTTTAGAGCAAAAAGATTTTTTTTCTCGCCAATGATTGCCGAGCTAATTTAATATTGTTTTTCCCCCATAGAGCCATGATACTTGATTTTGCTTCTGGAATCAACGAAGAAGAGTTAAAATCGCTAAAAACCGAGATTGAAATCAACCATACCCGCAAGAACTGTTGGACGACTAAAGGAAGCCATAAGATTGATGATTGAATTGAAAAAACTGGCAGTGATCAGACCTCGACAGGTTGATTTTCTGTTTGAAATTGCTGAGTACTTAAAAAGGGACGATCTCGTTTTGAAATTAAATGATTATAATGCAGGAAAATACGATTAGTTCAACGCGATAGCTGTAATCGTAATCCGTGTGTTTTCGGATATCTTTTCGAAGAAATAAAGTTTTTGATAGAAAAAATAACAAATTAGACTATTGGTTGCTGTTCTTGTTAGCCTGATAGTGTTTGACTTATGTAACGACTGACGAAACAGGAAGGGTTTGAAACAGGACTTTTAATTAAACAAGGGGAAAATTAAATACGCACACACGCAAACATCTATTATAATCTGTTTTATGTTTTATAAAAGCTTACTTCGGCCTTCGGCCATGAGCTCGTGACGTCAAGTGTCTAAGAACCGATGACGTACGCTCACCGTACAGCGAAAACGAAATAAAAGTCGAGTTAAAGTGATTCCATCACACTCGTAGAGCTAACGACATGAACGATAAACTTGGCCGGACGACGACTGTGACAAAGAGCACCGACGATGTATGTGTCGGCGGAGCCTCCTCCGAATCGGACCGGCTGCGAAAGAAAGAAGAGGAAATCGTTTCCCTGAAAACCGTCGTGCAGAGCATCGACGTGCTGAAGCTTTTGCTGAACGACTACGGAGGTTCGATCGATTCGTTGAAACTAGAACTCAAGAAGAAGAACCTAAGCATCGAGCACTTGCAATTCAGACTGCACACAAACAAACTCGATTCGTCGGTCGATCTCAAAGAGCACGAACTTTTCGTGCCCGGACACGACAAGGAGGTTCTCGACCAGCTGCTGAGGGATAACGTGAAATTGCGAACCGTCCTGAACTCGAATTACAGTTCCGAGGAAGTGGCGGAAGCGAAGAAGACGATCGCCGCTCTCAGGATAAGGATCGCCAAACTTTCGTCCGAGGTCCGCACGAAAGATGAGGAGCTGACCGAGTACCTGAGCGCTACGAATTTTTCCGACTTGGAAAAGGACGTCGCTATTAGAAAACTGAGCTGAAGGAGTGCTACGGACAGCGCAGTTACGCCGACGACGTCCGTCGAACGCTCTGCCGCGAGATCGAACGAATGAGATCGAAGATCGACGATCTGGTAACGGACAAGATCGACGTGGCTCGGGAGCCGAGGGATTACGAAAGAAGGGGAAAGGATGTCGGCTAACAGAGAAATTGTTGGGTCTCTCTCATCGGAAGATCGATGCAAGGTCTTGGAGGAACAAGTGTCGAGCTTGGCCAGGGAAAACGACGAACTTTCGAAACAGCTGAAGGAAGTCATAAGCATGAACACCAGATGGCAACGGTACTCGGATCAACGTGAAGCGCACGTCATCAAGCTTACGGGAGAAATCCAGTCGCTTTCTGCGAGGAACGAAGTGTTGGAGAGGGATTGCCGCGAACTGCGCATGGGCCTGGATAAAAAATGCCGAGAGCTTGATGACTTGCGTTTCGCAAAAACTAACGGAAGTTCCGTCGTCGGGGAAGTTTCGTACGAGAAGGAAGAGGAGGAGGAAGTGCCGTTGAGATGTCCCAGGTGTTTCAAAGCTTACACCGTCACGGAACACGCTTCGTTGATGGAGCACGTCTTCGATTGCGGCGGCGGACACGACGAAGATTTCGATGTAGATGTATTTTATTAGTGAAAATGAAAATAAATAACACAAGCAAACCAAATTTAACGTTTCAAGTTTCATATCTTTTATTGCAGTTATTAATTCAATAGTTTACAAATTACAACATTTCATCAATCAAATATTCCATGATGTGGGCGAACGCGCGATCCAGTTTGGTCGGCGACACGGGTTTGTCGACGACCGAAGTCTCCCTGAGGGGATTGTAGAACAACCATTCCCGTTCCTCGTTCAAGGCCAGATCGTTCTCAATGTATTGTTCGACCGTTTCTATCCTTCGGTCGAGTTCCTTCATGCTTCTGTGCGATCGCAACTTGAAATCCTTCTTCCACCTCTCCGCCAGATCGTGGCGTACGACGGACGCCAGACGGTTGGCCAGATCCTCCACGCGTGTCGTCGCGTCTTTTGTTCTCTTTTCGACGAGCTTCATCGTTTGCTCGAGTTCCCCTATCTCCTGTCGGACAGACTCGGCTATGTCGGCAGCGCGAACGTCTCCGACGGATCCGTCCGTCAGACGCAGAGCGTACCCTTTTCTGACGGTCTCTCCGGTGGTGCCTAAACACAGGGTCACGTCTATTCACAAGGAGTTGGATTGCGGGCAAGCGACGATGTTCGGTTTCAACTCCCTCCGCGTGCAATTCGAGATTTCGCAGATCGAATTCAAGAGGATCGGTCTTGGCTGATTGCACAGTTCGTATAGGAGGTGAAACGTCCTCCTCGTCGGCGACTTTCGTTACAGTCCTCTCTCAGGATCCTCCACCAGAGCACGGAAGGCTTGCCGCATACACCGCAGTCCCTGTTGAGGTCGAACGAGCATAGGATCTTGTCGCCCAACATCATCTTCACTTTCCACGTTTTGCTTAAGGTCTGTCTCTGATGGTATGTTTTTGTGCGATAACTTAAAAAAAAGTGTTGGTTTGTTCAGTTTCTGTTGTGATATTTATTTTTGAAGTTTTATTGTTTATTCTAAGTAATAAAAACCGATTAATAAAACTGATAACATATCATGGATTTTTTTTAAATTTTTTTTTTTTTTAAGTTCAAAGTATTTTCCTTTTAGTAGAGCGGCTAAGATTGAATTTCAGGTAGAATTGTGCACTTTTTGAAGAAAGCATGAAACTTCCCACAGTGATACTATGACACCCAAAGATCATTAAAAAATATAGTCCCCAAAAAATAACGCCTCCTAATGGCCATCATCTTGAAATCCAATATGGCCGCCAAAATATTTGATTTTAGCCAATTGCTATCTACAGCACATGTCATTGCTAATTGAAGATCATTACCCATGTTTTCAATATCAGGGAGTGAAATGCAATCATCAGAAATTGTCAGATGGCGCCGCCATATGGGATTTGATGATGGCCGCCAAATTATTGATATTTTTGTCAATATTCATATCTACAGTAACTAGCACTGTCAATCAAAGATTGTTGCCCATGTTTTCGGTATCAGGGACTATCATGCAGCCACCTGAAATTATTTCAGAAGACCACCATAATAACTTTTAAAATTTCCGCCATCTTGAAATTTAAAATGGCCGCCAAAATAATTATTTAGCCTATGTATTCATATTTACATTCGTCATAGGTACTTAAATAATTATGCAAAACCTAGGCCAACTAAAAAATTAAAATGTTCACAGTATGTAACTCAAATTCAAATAATACTTTTGATTATTCGCGCAGCTGAAATCAAATATTCATAAGTCGTTTTAAACGACCCATTATATTGGCATTGTAACATCAATGTGTTTTTTTCAAAATAAGACAGCGGGCGGCAATCCTGTATCTCAGAAGTTTCGTGGACGTTTATCTTTGGTTGATGTCCTTTTCACCTCCAGAATTCAGATTTTCGAGTCGAGTCAGTCGAGAAAGCCCGAGTGGAGTTTAATGCAAATGTTTCATACGGGGAAAAAATCGCCACCGGGAATCGAATCCGGTACGCGCTGCTCAAAATGTTTCTTACAGAAGAATGGGGCATTCAATAGTGCTAGGAGTATGATACGCCAATGGTGTAAAAAAATCAAACACACAATATCACAGTCCTTAACGTGAGCCTAGAGTAATATGGGACTTACAGTACATTCTGGAAGCGATGGATTTTTGTTGTATAAAATTCATTATAAATTAATCAGTGAGATTTAAATAATAATCATTTAGGGCCTCTATTATTAGTGTGCAACTAACATACATTAGGACTAACACGACATTGCGTTGCAATCACTCTCACAAACCAATCCAGTGTGTTATTGTTGTGAAGGCCTAGGCTAGGCCGATTTGCTAGGTCGATGCCGGCCGCAAAGAGGTACAGCATGTGTTATATTATTATTATTCATAAATGAGTTTATATCAATGACGATATATAGGCATAGGCCTTTTATTGTATTATTCCTTGTACTGTATTGTTATGTATTTTTCATGGTTTTATATCTATTTTTATATTGTATTTTGGCAATGAATATCTACTGTATCTGGTCTTAGACTTTGTATTACAAACCAGCCGATGTATTGGCATTCTTAGTCGATATACGCCTAAGGCAGTGGCGACCGTACTACGGGCAGTGCAGCCAGTGTAAAGCACTGGTTTCGAGGGCTGTGAAGGGTCTATTTCTAAATAGACCTAGACATAATAATTTAAAATAATTTCCGACTTAATATCATTGAAGAATAAACGGTCAGCGGGCCCCTCAATGATATTTTAGAAGATTAATTATTGATTATTCTGTTGATTTCAAATCAGTGGTGTATTGAATGCAGTGGCGTCGAGAGGGGGGTCAGGGGTCGCCGCCCCGGGGCCCGGGTCTACAGGGGGGCCCGGACCAAGATGAAACATTTTCGAGGTAAGAACAAAATCTCCATAGGGCCTGAGCCCAAGCCAGGATGAAAACTTTTGTTGTCAGATATAGGAGGAGACTTAATTTTGGGAGCGGCCGAGTGGGGGTCCCAAGTGAAGGGGCCCATGTGAGGTGTCCCCGGGGCCCTTACTGGCTCTCGACGCCACTGATTGAATGGTGCCCCAGACATTTAAAAAAAGATAATTATATTATAATTTAAGTCTGATAGTGCTTTTTCGGGCCATCTAGAGGTGCTATAATCATAAATTTTCCTACCTCAGCCCAAACCATGGTGGGGCTCAGGTGGTCTTTACCTCCCATCTGTGAAAATTCCTCCCTGGCCCTCTATTTCGAATTCAGGCCTGACCAACCACTGTATTTGTTAAACTTTATGTACCACCAATGTTGTTTATTAGTTTAAAACAGCTGCTGAGACCGAAATATGCCCCTCTTAATATAGTTACGAATCTGATTATCAATATTATTTATTACTAGACTAGGCCTTTAGGAGTAGGGGGTGAACGAAGCACTTCTTACGATGGAGTTTCTAAAAACTTTAGGGAATTCCCTATCATATTAAAGGGCCTGGCAATAAATCTTGCTACAGTGGGGCCCTTTCGCACCTACAGTAGCTACGCCGCTGGCCCAGGGGCCAAGCCTTGAAAGTAGGCCTAGGTGTACATAGAGAATATACAATAATATAAGAGCATACATTCTTACATAAGCTTTCAATCAATCTTAAACACTCCCCCTAATTTTAGTATTTCGGGTGATGGTTAGGTGACCTTCCTCGAGAGCTCCGTTATATGTAGAAATTATTCCTAATTGTATTCGTTTACTGTTTTAAATTAGATTTCAAGAATTTCTCTATACTGTACTTTACATTGCACTTATTTTTCATGGTTAAGTTTTTTTTCACATGGTTTGTTCGACCAGATAATGTTTAATTTTTTATTTGAAGTTAGACAATGTGTTATTTGTCAAAAAATGTGTTTATCAATTCATTCCATAAGTTTTGCCCATTAACTGTTTAAAATGCTGACCAAGAATTTGTCTATTTGGGAGGTATATTGTAGTATTTTTGACGGAAAATACATTTAATATTCTCTTCATTTCTTATATTCTCATAAATAAACTAAGCATTCTATCAGGCAATTCCTTGTTTCATTAGCTTGTACATAAAATCTTATGTTATTATTAAAAACATCATTCGAACAAAATAATATTTCGTTCCCTCGAATATTTTTTCTAACCATGTCCCTTAAGGGGCTCCGTAGTTTGGCAAACAATGACCCTGCATTGTTTTAAAAAAAGTGAGACGATGTAATTAATCGAGGGTAGGTTTCTAATGAGAATAACCCTCTAGGCATGGTTTTGTAAGTATTTCCAGATAATGTTGCCATATTGTATACGTGGTAAAATAAGTGCGTTATAAATATTGAGAATTCTGGAAGAGAAGTAAGACTTCGCTTTAAACAGAACACCTGTTGCTTGAAAGATTAAGGAAATCTGATTGATATGATTTTTCTATAAAAAAATATTATTTAACATAATACCTAGGAATTATCCTATCATTCGACAATTTGTCATTGATTTCGAGTTTCACGGATATGCTTTTAATTTCCTTTTGTCTGGTGTGAAATGGAACATAATTTTTCTTACATTTAAGAGAAGTATTGCATTTGAACCACTAGGGTACCTAGTTCATCATTCACAATTTTAGTAATACTGTACTAATAATGTTTTCACTATTACAGTATGAATTTGTGTTTTGTCAGCAAAAGATATAATTTCTACTTTCTTGCTGGCTCTATAAGTATATAATTATGATTAATAAAAATAAATATTAATAAAGTCCATAAAATAGCAAACATGTACTCGTTATTTTTGAAAGAGTTTAAAATAATGTCATCACGATCAAGTATTGCATGGAACGTAGAATAATTTTTTCCTAAATTTGTACTGGTTTTTAAATTTTTTTTTTCCTTTTTATTTAATTAGATGTTTGTTAAGTAGAGGGGTTATGGAATTTAAAATGATGTTTTGGGAGGTATTTCATCGTGGCCAGGGCTTTTTGAAGGGTCTAGCTCCGATATTATTCCGAATAGAAATAAAGTATATACTAGGAGCATTTGCAATATTAATGTCACCAGTTACCTTGCAAGCATTGGCATTTATCAGAGTTAGAAAAATTTTATAAAATTTCGTTGGATTTATAACACTGTCTATCACACTCTATGTTTTTTAAAGCAACCCTTTGTTTAAGAAACCTTTTATAAAAAATATTTTAAAAAGTTTAGATATGAGAGTAAAATTATTGCGATAATATAACGAAATAAAGTATAACACTCTCTGTCACAATCTATGTTTTCTTAAAGTTAATGATATTTGAGAAGCAAATGATAACATTAAAAATGATTGAAACTAAGGTTAGAGACTACTGAAGAATAATTATTATGGAGCGTGAAAAGAGAAAGCATGGGCATAATGTTCTATTCCACAATGTGAATGAGTCTAAAATTGGGAACACGAATACTTGATTAAGAGAAACAAAGACGATTTTAGACTTATTCCTCTAATTCCAATTGTATACAAACACATAAAGGCTGTTTTAGCTGAGCACTTCTATCCTAAATAAGGAAAAAATAGGCAAGAACCTTGAAGAATAACTTATGATATATCTGAATAATATTTTCTAAATTTTTAAATAATATTTTGTATTGCTTTCTTGAAAAAGTCTTCATATATTTTGATGAAATTGGTTGAGTTTTTACAGTTATCAAGAATATACAACTACACTAAAAGTTAAATACAACAAAGATGATACTTTTGATGGTATGTTTTTGTGCGATAACTTAAAAAAAAGTGTTGGTTTGTTCAGTTTCTGTTGTGATATTTATTTTTGAAGTTTTATTGTTTATTCTAAGTAATAAAAACCGATTAATAAAACTGATTCACCTTTAATTAGAGGAGATTATGTATACACTGATTTATTCATTCATTCAAGTCACGTCTAGTATGAGTCTGTTCCGTGATATTCATGAACGCGCAAAGAGATATTTTTTTTAAAGAGGAGTAGCAAAGGACGTTCATACTACATGTGAGTATGAACGTCGATTCAAAATAACAATATTTCATTCAAATTTATGTTTTGTCAACTTTTGAGCGATAAAATGATCCCTCTTGCTCCTTAAGCGTGGACATCGGTATAGGGTCGAAACCGATTAATAAAACTGATAACACATCATGGATTTTTTTTTTTTTTTTTTTTTTTTTTTTTTAAAGTATTTTCCTTTTTGTAGAGCGGCTAAGATTGAATTTCAGGTAGAATTGTGCACTTTTTGAAGAAAGCATGAAACTTCCCACAGTGATACTATGACACCCAAAGATCATTAAAAAACATAGACCCCAAAAAATAACGCCTCCTAATGGCCACCATCTTGAAATCCAATATGGCCGCCAAAATATTTGATTTTAGCCAATTGCTATCTACAGCACATGTCATTGCTAATTGAAGATCATTACCCATGTTTTCAATATCAGGGAGTGGAATGCAATCATCAGAAATTGTCAGATGGCGCCGCCATATTGGATTTGATGATGGCCGCCAAATTATTGATATTTTTGTCAATATTCATATCTACAGTAACCATCACTGTCAATCAAAGACTGTTGCCCATGTTTTCGGTATCAGGGACTATCATGCAGCCACCTGAAATTATTTCAGAAGACCACCATAATAACTTTTTAAATTTCCGCCATCTTGAAATTTAATATGGCCGCCAAAATAATTATTTTGCCTATGTATTCATATTTACAGCACATATCACTCCAACTGAAGATTATTACCCATGTTTTCAATATCAGGGAGTGTCATGCAATCATCAGAAATTATTTCAGATGCCGCCGCCATATTGATTATAAGATAGCCGCCAAATTATTGATATTTTTGTCAATATCGTATCTACAGCACCTAGCACTGTCAATCAAAGACCGTTACCCATGTTTTTGATATCAAGGGCTATAATGCAGCCATCAGAAATTATGTCAGAATGCCACCATGTTGAATTTAAAGATTGCTGCCATACTAGATTTCAAGATGGCCACCAAATTAATTATTGATGATGTTGTAGATATCGTCATATCTACAACACTGTCAAAGATCTTTACTCGTGTTTTCGATATCCAGGAGTATCATGCAGATATCAGAAATTATGTCAGAAGGCCGCCATCTTGAATTTCAAGATGGCTGCCATATTGGATATCATATTTACATATGTAAAGTACAACCACTGTGAATCAAGATTGTGTATGTATAATTAGGGATATCATGCAATCATCAAACATCTCATAACCATAGTAAGACCTGCCTTTGGCAGTAAAGTAGTCCGAGAACTGCCACATTGTTGGATTTCAGTATAATTGCCAATTAAGAAAGGTACATGAAAGAAATAGAAATTTTAAAAAATTTATAGAAAACAGTTAAGAAATAACAAATTGGTAATCAATCGAAAGTAATGAAAATTAAAAAAAAATAGATAAATAACTGCTTTGTATGGTATGAGAGCAAGTGCAGAGAGAGAGATGTAGATGCAGATATTAAACATTGTTAAAGCTAGTTTTAGCATGAATGAAATTATGTAAACATTTTAAACTCATTTTTTTTCTATTTCGTGTGGGTAATTAGCCCACCTTCATTCATACAATATAACATTTTTCTCTAATGTTTTATAGCAAGTCTATATTTGACCATTTTTAATGGCGACTTCTCGTCGTACAGTATACTCCATTTTTATTCTTATTTCTAATAACTCTTAAATTTTAAAAACAATTTATTGTTGACATTTGTTATTTTAAATGTCAACCAGTTTTTATAAATGGTGTACATAGTAATAGTGATTACTTGATTCGTTACATTATAATTATCCATTAATTCTGTTGATCCTAACATAATAATTTTATATTTGTATATTTCTTAATAAATTTCGCAGAATGTATTGTATTTTTTGCCAGAATCCATTTAAGCGTTTACAGGAGAAAAACAAATGTTCTTCGTCCTCTACTTCGTTACATAAATCACATATTTCTGTATCGGCAATATTCCAGAGCAATAAATGTTTTCCCGTTGGTATCGTTACGTGCAAGTTAAATTCTGCCGATTTTCTCTCTTCTGTATTTTTTAACTTTAGACTGCCAGATATACTTCCAGTTAACCTCATTTTGTAAATTAAACATTTGTTCCCATTTTAATTGTGAAATGGGTTTTACTCCAACGATTTTTCTCAATATATCGGAACATGTTTTAGATGACAAATTATTTATCAAAATTTTTTCCTTCTTTTTAGTATTAAATATAGTAATCAATTCCTCTCCATTTGGATCTGTGTCCTCGACTTCATTATGTTTAGTTATTACTTTTTTAAATTTTCTCATATACTGTCTTGGGGGTTAACATTACACCCTTACAGAATAGGTCTTTGATGTATATTATACCTGCACTAACCCATTCTTTAAAATACAGGGATTTACCTTTGTTTGTTATGTTTCCCCAGATGCCTTGGTTTCCTATTTCTTTTCTATTTTTAGGCGCATCAGGTTTTTCCTCCACCCACACGATTCCAAGCTTCGATAGTTTCCTTATAAAATTGTGGTAGCTTTTTTTATGTACTCTGTATTGGCATTGCAAGGGTCATTCGGAAGATTAGTTTTTTTTTTTTTTTTTTTTTTTCTGGTAGCCTTTAGTTTAAAAGGATAAGCTTTTTCATGGTTTTCACAAGCGCCTTGAGCACTCTAGTGGAGATGTGCGCTTAATAAATCTTATTATTATTATTATTATTATTATTATTATTATTATTATTATTATGTTCTCACCATATTTATTAAAGTAAAAAAATGGAATTGCTTTCCATTTGTCCGGGATTTCATTAAGCAAGCGTTTTACCCAGAAATTACGGAGACTGTCCCTTTGTATTCTAAAATCTGGTGCCTTTATCCCACCTTCTTCATAGTTTAATACCAAAGTTTTTCGTTTATTTTTTTTTTATTTTTTCCCATCCCATATAAACTCAAATATAATTATTTCTAACTGCTTAAGTACATACTCTGGTATATTAACAACATTGGCTGTATACACCAGATTTGACAAAGCAAGTGATTTAAGTACAAAGCGGGTTGCCCTAGCCATTGTACTGTTCTTACATTATCCTCTGCCTAGTGCACTTGAAAAGCTGACCAATCAACCAGATACACGGCTGC
Organism: Anneissia japonica; assembly: GCF_011630105.1. Taxonomy (NCBI): domain Eukaryota; kingdom Metazoa; phylum Echinodermata; class Crinoidea; order Comatulida; family Comatulidae; genus Anneissia; species Anneissia japonica. The sequence continues at coordinate 336,621 of NW_022688691.1, read as the reverse complement.
TCAACAGTTCATCCATCACCTGCCTGTCGTGGCTTCAGCGTAACCCTGGCCGGGGGGCTAAGTCGGTAATCGATCTTGCCCAAGGATCTCCCACAGGCTAGCGGAGGGAAGGAGGCGCCCTACTTCTCTTGTTGGTGGAAATTATTACACCCCGCCACCCATATATATAATAATTATATTCTCTTTAATATGAGTCAGTCGTATGAGAGAAGTATCGGGAATGAGATATGCACCTTTATCGTACAGGACTCTGTGGTCTAGCGATATTACCTACTGATATGACACCGAGATAATAAGTGCATGGCTACACGTTTTTGTTTCCATTCTGTAAGTGGCGGGACACCCACTGTTGAAAGCCTTCTGACATAATTTCCTTATGATTGCATGATACTCTCTGATATTAAAAACATGGTTAAAGGTGTGATTGACTTGTTACGTTACTGTAGATATGAAGATAATGACAAAAATAACAGTATTTTGGCAGCCCTCTTGAAATCAAATATTGCGGCCATCTGACATAATTTCTGATGATTACATGATACTCCCTGATATTGAAAACATAGGTAAGGACCTTTGAATGACAGTGCTAGGGGCTGTAGATATGAAGATTATTGATTAAAAATCCAATATCTTTGCGGCCATTTTGAATTTCAAGATGGCGGCCACTAAGCGGCGTTATTTTTTGGGTCTGTTTTTTTAATGATCCTTATGTGTCATAATATTAGTGTTGGAAGTTTCATGCTTTCTTCCAAAAGTGCACGATTATTCTCCTTAGCCGCTCTACTATTTAGATTTATTGAGAAAGAGAGTGGGAGACCCTAATGCTTGCTAAAGTTTTAAGTGTCATAAACTTAAATGTAATTATTTATTGATAGAAAAGCGTTAAAACATATGAAATTCGTTATTCATTTTTTTTTAGTGCTGAGTAACATATGCTAATAAAAATATTATAAAGAAGATCAAATTGTAAATAAAAATCCCTGGATGTACATAATTTGTTTAGCAAAAATTGCGCTAAATATAAATCCATCTATTATTATTACGGTCTTTCCAAAATTTAGATATTATACAAATAATAAATGTAATGCAATGAGGTAGAATATTTCAGAAGGTAAAAGGTTGAATGTTGTATTCAACGAGGCGTAGCCGAGTTGAATAGAACATCCAATCTTTCACCGAATGAAATATTCTACCACATTTTACGAATGAGATACATTCATTATTTATTTTAAACAACACGCTAGGCCTACTAAGCTGCCTCTCTCCGGATCGCCTGCATGCTCTTCTTCAAATACCAGAACCATCTTCCTTTCCAAAGTCAGCATTAAACCGGCTTAGGCCTAGTAATCGATCAGGTTTAGGTGCGGCTCCGTTTCGGCTAATATAATAGACCCAATCCTCACCGCTGAAGCTGGCGAAATACTCCATACGGTTAACTGCATATTGTATTGCCTTTTTTTTGTTGATTCGGCATGTGACTTTCATTCAGTAATACCTTCAAACATTCTTCGCTCAAAATTGCAAATGGCCCAGTACCAAATGGACCTGTCATTTTATAGGCGGAGCTAGGACTACTAAATGACCAACTCCTTGTTGACGCGTGGGTTGCAGCGTCGTCACGGGCGGCCTAGGAGTTCTAGGCTAATTATTCTCGCTTGCGTTATGTTTGACATTTTGTCGTCTTGGAGATGAAAAAGTAATTTTCAAGGATCGTTGACTAGTACTCAAATAACCAATCACAAGTGGCGTATTTTTAACCAATCGAATTAATAGAGTATATACAGGTGTTGTATAAATAATAATAGTACAGAAAATTGCTTAAAGTTTTAATAGTATATAAAACAGAATGAGAAAATATAACACATATTAAACGACAAATCATTTTTTTAAACCTCACACAAAAGTTTCTATTTTGTTCTATTATTATATTATAAAATTATAATATATTTAGAGTAGGTTCCTACAATTACTAATAATTATGTCTGTTTATTAATAATATCTTAAAATACCTATATGAAAATATAGCATATAATTTCCCTATGAATGGAAAGATGCCATTGTTGCTCCAATCCCAAAAGAACCAAGGGCAAATGTTAGCATCGATAAACTTAGACCAATATCGTCAAAGGTCTATCTTAGCTAAAACGTGTCCGAAGATTTTGTTGCAAGATGGCTTCTGAATGATATTGAAAAAAATCTTCATAAAAATCAGTATGGGGGTTTGAAGGGTCGTTCCATATCAATCTGGTTGACCTACTAAACATGTTCCAAATCTGTGGGTAAAATTTTAGTAAAGCTTTTGATTGTGTAGACCACATTGTTGCTATTTCCAAATTAGTATCACTTGGCTGTAGTTCTGAAATCATCTCATTGGATAGTTGACTTTATTATAACCGAACGCAGAGAGTTCGCTACAAAGGTGTACTTTCTGATAGTGTAAATCTCACATGTGGAGTACCCCTGGGAACAAAGTTAGGTCATATTATCTTCCCTGCGTTAATTGATGATGCCATTAACAATTCAGGCTGTAACGTTTGGAAATAGGTGGATGATTAAAGCATTAATTGTTGATCAATCTAGGACCATAGAGTATGTTCAAAAACGGGCATGTAAAATTGTCTTAGCAAATGATTATATTAATTATGATGAATTGCTTATTATGCTAGATATTGAAACATTGAGTGAGAGAAAAAAAATAACACTTGTAAAATGTTTTCTATTTACAGTTTAAACTTATTACCTCCTTGGTTTGTTGAAACCAATCCAATCACAGTATGCATCTAAGAAGGATGCGCAGGTTCCAACTACCAAAATGTAGAGTTAACAGATACGCCAACAGTACAATGCCATATCTAACTGCTATATTGAATGATCTCTGAATGTATGCATATATCTCGACATTCCGTTCGTGATGCCTTATGATAACCTGCTTATACTGCAGATAGCCTTTTGAGAGGCTCTCACTAGTGATATCTCCTTTTTCTCCTTCATGAGTTTTCATTTTCTTCTTTTAATTCTTTTTAACATATGTAAATATATAATACAGAATTATGGTAGCAAAGAGAAAATTACAAATACTAAATACAATTTTTTTTTTCTCAAAAATCGCATGTTTTTTTACAAATTTCTAAAAACTGGAACACATTTTCCCAAAAGTGGCCATGCTACACAAAATATATACCTAAAAGCAAACTACTGTAAACATTTGACTCTATTTTGTCAAGGCATTACAGAGTTACGAGGTCAGAAAGTCAAAATTTTACGAAACAGAAAATCAAGGTCAAAGTTTGTATATAATAACTTCTGTTTTAATTCAATTGAATGTTTTCCTGCTTGTACTTTTTACCTTTTTTGTGCCAGTGCTTAATTAATTTAAAATTATTGTGTTTTTTTAATATGAAATTGTAATTTTTGAATAATGTAAATTTGTAAATTTTATTCTCATCAAATTTTTATGTAACTTTTGACTCATATATAT
>NW_022688691.1:329109-332462 GCF_011630105.1 Anneissia japonica | reverse complement strand
GTAGGGCCTGCACAGTCAGCACCATTTTTTTAAAGAATATTTTTAATACATTGTATGTGTCTGGGTAAGATACTGACGGGACTACACTACACCTGTCTCTTATACACATCTAGATGTGTATAAGAGACAGCCGTTAACACTGTTGAATAAAAATATGTCCTTATTTTAACACTGTATATGTACCTTTGATGATTTATATATTATATATATATATTTATATATATAATGTAAAAAGAATTAAAAAAAAGTGATGTACAATCATTTAAGGTTGACTTGAGGAACACAGATTTTTTTTTTTAAATAAAACAAAATCAAACGGATATTTCGATAGCTCCTGCTTTATCAACGTTAAAGTGAGGAAACCTGGGATCTTTCATATACATAGAGAATAAGAAACAGTATTAACCAATCAGAACCAAGTTAAATATACGATCAGTTGGTTGGACCACAAAATTTAAGTTCGGTGACAAGTTATTGAATGGAATAATTACAGGTAAACTATTGTAGCCGAAAAATATTCCCCTTTGTTGCCCAGAGGTGGTTATTTTGTGATAGGCCCTATTGATTATGACCCAAAAGTGCCTGGCTACAAGTAGGCCAAGTCTAGTCCTATGTCACAAAAATGGCACGTACGTATTCAAAGACACATTTATTTTTTACACTTACGTAAAATGTGAAAAAATAAACGAAGATCCTACTAGAAATCCAAAATTTCCCTACGCGTTTTTCACTTGCGTGTAGTGAGCTAGATATGCGTGTCGTCCACACGTTTAGCGGATTGCAGCCAGCGTATGACGTCAAAATGACCTAATGAATCAGCTAATATTATATATATATATATATATATATATATATATATATAATATTATATATATAGTACATTTATTAATAATAATACAGCCTAATCAGGGAACAGTGAAATTACAATTTCACTGTTCCCTGGCCTAATACATCAGTTAATGAGGCTGTATTTAATTTATCATATATAATTATTAAATAAATCTTAAATTAGTACATCCTAATAAAAAATGTTAATTAGTTTGTCTTAGTATCATTTATTTTTGTTAAATGAATACCACCTAATAAAATCTGAAAATAGACATAAATACATGTCATAGGCTTACAGCACTAAACAACATTTTACACTTTCAATATCTATATCAAAAACATAAACCAACATACAATTATAGTTCTATATCAGTAGCATAATAACACTTTATAACTGTCATTATTATTGGACGAAGAGACATAGATAGTAATTGTATACTAGATACTTAAATTAATACAACCTAATTATTATCAGATTTTCCAGATGTACAGTATTTGAAAAATGTTTATCTCATGATTTTGATTTAAGTAGTGATATAGTAGTATGTATCAGGTGTAGTTTATTTTTTATGTATATTTCACCGGGTTCCGTTTCCTCATACAATAACAATTATAAAGTGAGATTTATATATAAAGAACTATGACTGTATACTGGCTTTTAAATATTGTATTTATTTAGGTATTAGAAAAAACTGATACTAAAACAACCTAATTACAGTAGCACATCTTATTTATGCTTAAATAAAGTAATACAGTAATCAGATTTTATTAGGTTGTATTTATTTAAGTATTAAAAAGTAACGGATACAATATAACATAATTTAATATGATAGTTTGTTGTATTAAGTATTGTACATTTAATAACAACCTAATAAATCAGTTCATTAATATATGATTATTAATTTATAATAAAACAAGATTTGTTAATTTGTAATAGTATCACTTATTTGTTTTAACTTCTATAAATACCTAATAAAATCTGTATTTATTAAAACTTATTTAAACTAAAATGGTAATGGAATTTGGTTGCTTCCTCATTGAATTGTATAAGTTCAGCTAATGTTTAATATTTTCTTTGGTGGAATGAAATTTTATTTTCACTTAATCTGAAATTGACATAAACATTCCTCGTACAGTACACACAACTCATTTTGTACAAACACTTGCGTTTCACTAAGTATATTTATTTTACAAACATAATTAAAGCCAGAATACATGGTTCTTTATATTTAAATTTCACTTTATAATAATTATTCTATGATAAAACATACAAAGACATAAAATAACTGGGAAATAACTAGCACCCGATCTATTTAGGATTTTGCTCGTACACACAACACATATTCTACAAAAATCTTACATTCATTTAGTATATTTATTTTAAAAACATAATTAAAACCAGCATACAATCAAGGTTCTTTATATATATATTTTACTTTATAATAATTATTGTTCTATGATAAAACATACAAAAACGGGAAATAAACTAGCACCTGATATATTACTATATTACTATGTAGGATTGCTCGTACACACAACACATATTCTACAAAAAAAATACATTCACTTAATATATTTATTTTTAAAAACCTAATTAAAACCAGCATACAATTATAGTTCTTAATAAATATTTAAATTTCAATTTACAATAATTATTATTGTACGATAAAACATTATACACAAAGACTTAAAATATACTGCACCCGACACATACTACTATTTTACTACTTAAGATATTTTTTTTTCAAAAAATATACTTTTCTGTGTGTATATATTATTTCAAAGACAAAGTAAATCTAACATTAAATTATAATTATTTAACAAGTATTTATAATAATCCTAAAAGCCTATAATTATTGTTATTGGATATAATACCGTATTATGAAGTGTTATTATGCCATTGATATAGAACTATAATTATATGTTTTATGTTTTTTTTAAGAAAAAAATGTTGTGTAGTGTTGTAGGCCTATCAGCTATATTTGTGTCTATTTTCAAATTTTATTAGGTGGTATTTATTTAACAGAAATAAATTATACTAAGACAAACTAATTAACATTTCTTATTAGAGTGTATTAATTTAAGATTTATTTATTAATTATATATAATTGATTAAATACAGCCTCAAGGGTGAACTTTATTATTAGATTGTATTTACTTAAATAAATATAAACTAACCAGATTGTATTTATTTATTTTATTGATTGTAAATGTACTACGATACTTAAAGAATTACAACAAGCAGAAATGATGATACACTATGGCAAATTGAGTAAAATACAAGCTAATAAATAATTAGCCTAGTTAATACATTGAAGAAATAACTGATATTTTGCTATTAATACTATGAACACCAGTAATTACCATATAAGTAGGATTAGTTGGGTGTGTGATAACTATGTCTTAATCAACACCCCTATTCTGGAATTGACAATTCCTTTGTTAAATGTTATTTCTTTCTACTGATACTGTTTCCTACTGACATTATTTCTGATTTCCAAATTATATGTCCCTGGTAGAGGGAA
>NW_022688691.1:324731-327121 GCF_011630105.1 Anneissia japonica | reverse complement strand
ATATATACACTATATATACACTTTATTATAATATAATATGTAGTATAATAACAATATAAATTAGGCAAAATACTGGAAAAACATTACAGTGGAAAACAATGGTTTGATCTCGGTAGAAATAAATGGAAAGCAAAAGCTAAAACGTAAACGTAAGTTAACAGCCAGAAATAGAACAGAGCGTGGGCAACACTAGTCCTTTCTCAGAAGCAATTTCGTTACATAAATAAATAAATTTACATGAGGTAGGATCAATAAAAATATTGGACTGTAATAACATGTTCTTGCTAGTTTACATATGACTTTATTGGAGAACAATAAGAAATGATTTATAATAGTGTAGCAGTATAGCAGTAAAAATGACACTTGTCTCACCTGAACTCTGAGCTTTGGAAGACAAAGTCTTGCTGCTAATTCTTCCCGCATGTATGCATCTAGGTAGTGAGACTTCATGAAGGATCTCTCAAGTTCGCAAAGTTGAAACGTTGAAAATATTGTACGATTCCGTCGGTACTTTTTCTTTTTTTCCTTGCCTGCATTGCTGTCGTTGTACTCTGCGTGAATGTTGGAGTCAAACTCGACTTCGTCTTAATAATAATTAATAATACGTATTTTTTGTTAATTCTTATTGTATATAATATGTCGTTCTTATATAGCGCTTCATGCACAAAGCCTCTAAGCGCTTCATATTTCAACCCCGGTCATTGGATCAAACACATATGGAACACACACTCAAGACCAAATTAAATTATTAAATTAAATTATATATTTTTTCATAATATTGCAGCTAGTAATCAGCGCAGTTGTGTTGGAACATACCATGTACCCACCAGTGGCGGACCGTCAAGGCAAGCAAGGTATGCAGTGCATACCCTGGCTAAAACAAATAAGAAAATATAGTAGTACAGAAAGAATAGAAAGAAAGTATAGTAGTTTCTGCCTATTTAGCATTTCTTAGCCACAATCTTCTATATAAACCTTAACTTTTCGAGTGGGTTGCTGTAGTTTATTGGAAAAGCAAAACTTTTCAATGTTTGGCCTACTTTAGTATCTAGGACTAGAAATTGCAAATTGCAAGTGAAGTGCTGTGAAGTGCAACTGCATATAAATGTTCTTCGAACAAAATTATTTATGCGAGTCAAGTGAAAATAACGAATAATAAAAATATAACAAATAATATGAGACATGACCCATTGTCTATATAATAGAACACTTCTCATTGGATAACAAAGTCGTAATTTTTCATTTTTGTCAAAAAGTGTCTATACTTTATAGTGGTGAATTATGGTTTAGGTTTTTTTTAATAAAGTTTCAAAAATGTTTATGTATGTGGAAAATGTAGTTGATTACCAAAGGTTACAATTATATTTTGAAGACTGCATGGTCTAGGAAGTGTACATTTTTTTATGGGGCAAGTTTCCAAGGGCGGGTTTTCTAGGGGTGAGTTGACTGCCAAAGAGTGTTGCCAAAGTGCGAGCCAGCGTGTTATTTGATCACAAGTGCGAGACATCGCAAGTGTGAGCCAGCGAGCCATGACGTCACGACAATAGATACGAGACGTTACTCGAGTTGTGCGATCGGCTGAGATTTGTGGAGTACAATTCAAAAAACAACAATAGGTCTAATAATGAATTATTGTGATGTTAAATAGACAATGTTAGCTATCAAGGAGCGACGTTGTTTTTCATGTACCTTTCAATGGTCAAATTGCTGTCAAGAATATGAATTGGCTGCTTCGCAGCAATACAAATTAATACTGTACAAACCAGAAAAAATATTTGCATTTGCACAAGTGTTTTCCTGCTTTTGTTTGGTGAGTAGTTTGATGCAGATTGCTGATTGTACAAGTGCTAGATCAAACTCTAATTCTAATTAAAATATGTATGATTGGATGGATAAGGGCACATATAATTTAGATCACTCTTTTTTTAAATAAAATTGATGAGGTAGGGAGGTTTTTTTTTTTTAAATCGAAACAATAGATTATTTCGCTTTCGTTTTTATCGATGAGGGAAGGACTGTTTATATTTGGTCTGTAATAGTAAATATTGTTTAAAAATTGGTTAAATTTTATAGTTTCTTAAAGATATTGTATTTGAAGTAACAAAATTGCATTATTTTTTATGCTGTTGAAATAATTGATGCCCTGAAGTGCCTGGTATAGCAATATATTTCATAATAATAATTAATTATTATTTTTTATTAATATTAAAAAGTAAGATATTACAGTACTGTTATAATAAATACGCTAAAATAAATATCAATCACAGTAAATTACTATTTATTAGTCACCGATCTAGGCCTAGGCACGAAAAAATCTGTTGCCTCAAACCCACCAAACAAAAATTAAATACTAAATAAACAGGGCCGGCGGAACGTTTTTCAAAGGGAGG
>NW_022688691.1:312439-324649 GCF_011630105.1 Anneissia japonica | reverse complement strand
ACAATCATAGGCCTATTCTTTCACCATCATTACACATTGAGGCCCTTCTTTTAGGTAAAGCGATCTATCTTAAATTTTCTTTCTCAAGTTTGGGACTATTATGTTTTTAAATAACTTAGAAGGCAAAGGAGGGCAAGCACAAGCTTAAACCCTAACAAATGTGCGGGAAGCGCACGAAAAATTTTTGTGTTTTTAATTCTAATTTCGTCGGAATTGATCAAAACTCCCTAAATGTGCAATTTTTAGAGGAAATTGGCTCAACAAGAAATGCTCTTATGTTATATATGGCCACACTCGTTTTTTTAAACTGAATATAAGCATTTTCCTTATGGCTTTATTTATTACAAACATATTCTTTCAACATCATTACACATTGAGGCCCTTCTTTTAGGTAAAACGATCTATCTTAAATTTTCTTTCTTGAGTTTCGGAACTATGTGTTATAACAGGCAAAGGAGAGCAAAGGAGAGCAAGCACAAGCTTTAACATCAAAACAAATTTTTTTCTTAAATTCTAATTTCGTCGGAATTGATCAAAACTCCCTAAAATGTGCAATTTTTAGAGGAAATTGGCCTACCTCAACAAAATATGCGATTTAAAATTTGAGATTTTCAGGAACTTTCCCGGGTGAAAAAGGCATTCAATGGGGATAGATATTCCAATGATGGATATTTTCCCCTTGTCCCCGGTGGTTACGCCACTGCGGAGAATACCTGGCGACTTAGATCAAATGCGATATGGACACTTTTTGAAGTGGAGAAGGGGTTGCAGGCCGGGGTATTGTGATATCTGTTCATTATATCTTCCTTTTTATTCTTGTCTTTAATTTTCTCTTCTCCTTTTATTTTCCTTTTTCTTTCCTCCTCTTTCTCTTTCCCTCCCTCTACCCTCTTTCTTTTCTCTTCTTACCCAGCCCGGTACGACGGCTTGGTCAGCCCGATAAAAACCCGACAGTCTGCACCCCCCCCCTCCGGCCCCTTGCCTGTTACGCCACTGCTAATAAGATGAATGGGAATATGAATTATGCAGATCTGGAATCAAATCTAGGTGGTGGGGTCAACATTCCTCCCCCGGGAAATTTTTGATTTCTAGATGGCGGGAAATGACCTTTCTCGACTTTTGAGCTAGGTGTCTAATGACTTTGTTCTTCAAAATTCAAGGTTTTCCCCCTCATGATCGAAAACGGTAAGGTAAACTTTCTCATTCCTGTATAGTAGTAGGTTTACAAACTTTTCCTACTAGGAGGCCCTAGCATCAGTGGCGTAGAGGTTTTGAAATGGAAGGGAGTTGATGTGTTGGGAAGGTAAATTGGGGATCAGTGACTAGGTGAGGGAGCTAACTCGCTAACTCGCGAAAAATTTATGTGATTTGAGGTGATTTTTAATTACTTGAGCATGATGTGTGGGCGGTGGATGGGCGAGTATTTTTATCAGGGGTACGCGACCCTCGCACATCCTAGATATGCCAATACATAGCATACCCTGCAATTTACCCTACGGTCCGCCACTGGTACCCACTCCTGGGTGGAGAGAGGCAACCGTATATAAAGTGCCTTGCCCAAGGACACAAACGATTTGCACAACGAGAGTTTCGAAAAAAACATCCTCACTTAAACCCCACCCGCTGGATCTCAATAGAGATTCTTTAATAATATATAAATTTTGAAAGGCAAATGGGGAAAACCCATAAAACATCAAACGGCCACATAATGCAAAAATATTTAAAATTAAAACGAACAGTAGAGAAAATCCAATCAGAATGACAAAATAAACTAAGCATCCACTGGAAGGAATCCCAATATCTGCAGACGGATCCGTTTCGGCCTTCCAGGCCTCATCAGTCCAGCCAGGGTATAGACCCAAACGAAACGTTCGACCAGCTTAGGTAGGGCCCAAACTAGTCCTACGACCACTAATGATTACAAAGCCAAACCAAGGCAATATATATACACAGCCCAGGTGTGAATGCAAATAGTGGAATACAAGCTATGTGGCTCGACAAAATATTCTCTGTATCTACTTGTTAATGTTTTCGTTCATTCACGTTCAGAAAGTTCTAAGGACAGGATGAAATATTTGTGTGCAATAAAATAAAATTCAAAGTCCTCCAATACGCTAACCGTGTCATTTGATTTTATCAGTGTCTCTCCTATTATTATTAATATTTTTTTTAATTATTACTATTATTATTATATATCTATAAAAATTTATATATAATATATATAATATATATATATATATATATATAATATATATATATTATATATATACTCAACAATCTAAGGGTTTAACGTGTGTTTCAGTACGATAATAATGAATATAGGAAACGAATACCATGGAGAGATTTAGAAACACTTTATTGGAGAAAATCAATTAACCTATCCTTAGGCATTTATCAAGGTACTAGAAAAAACTACTACGAAGTGGGCACACATAACCACTGTAGTGGGAGGAGTTAAATAATAAGCAATGCGGCAAATAATGAGATTGATGAAAGATTGTAAAAAATCAGCTAAACAATGTAAGATAGATACTGAAAAATCGGGTATACAAATTATGATTCGAATATATAGATATTTTTTATGTTACCTATCACACATGTGTATCATAGACAACATGGTTAGTATTAACATCTTTTCAATATCTGCGATTTGATTAGAAAGTTTAAATTTAATATATTATAAAAAGAATACAAGTAAATGTTCCTAACCGGAATTATCTTTCCTCCGATGATGATTATTGTGCTTTTCTTTATCAGCCAAATCCAGGTTTTGTTTGGAATGTTCTGACATCTTACTCACAAGTGTCTTTTGGTCCTCAGATGTATCATTTGATCCCGCTAGACCCAAGATGTCTTCGATGGAGTGCGTGTGTTTAGTTCCACAACTTGATGGGAGTATCTGCATCATTTCTACGCTGATATTGTTATCTATAAAGCTATGCTGTGTTAATTATACGAACATTTATGCTTTTCCTCAAATACATAAATATAAGAAAAGGCTAGCAATACTTCTGACGATGAAAATTTAATACTTGGAGAACTTGATAAAACACAGAGAACATTGATTGCAAAATTTTTGAATTAAAACCAATTAAAAGTACTGCTACGTTTCGTTCCACTATCAGTGGATCTTCTTCAGGCAAAGAAGCTGAGAGCTAGATGTTGTTAGCGACGCTATTCAGGCTTGAATAGAGAAAATTATCTTTTTTTGACAATTATTAATTTTGGGGTTTTTTTTAAATTTATTTATGTGTACCAGTACCACAATTAAATAGATATAAAGTTTTACCGTGCTCGACACAAATTATCGACACAACATCGAGGATCAACGCAATCAGTATTATTGGAATTTGGGCGGAGCATTAGTTGAGCGACAGACAATTGCAGGTCAAATACATGAGCTTAGCAGATTCGATGGCATGATGAATTTACGCCAAGCACTTTGGATTACTCTTAATTATGTGGACTAGTTATATCATAGTTTTAATTTATTCACCACATTTCCAGCCGGAATTAAAATTTTGCCGCCATTGCAAAACGGGAGCACTTTTCTTAAAATGCAGATTGTATGACCATCTTAGAGTTATAGGAGTAATGTTTTGCCCTACCTATGATCTTTTCCTGACGCAAAGACACATCGAAATATCATCTTAAAGTTAATTTATTCCATTACTTAAATAATTTGATTAAATTAACAAATAATGATAATCAATTTTATGAAGCCCACTGAACTACCTTCATAAAACAAGCTTTTAACCTTCGAAAGGAAATAGGCCAAACCTTCTTTCTCTCTCATTTTTAACTTTTTTTGCTTTTTTCTCCGGCTGTTGTTGTAGTAGACCTAATACTATTTTGTTTAGTGAAGTAAATAAAAGAATCTGATAATATTAATTTTGGGTTTGTTATAATTTACATTATAAATTATATAATTAATATTTAAAAAATAATATAGAATTACATATAACATAAAAGGATGCAAAATCAACTTCTTAGAATTGCAACTTTAAGTAGTGTGACTTGGGGGGGGGGGGAACTGGGGGGGGGGGGGGAGGAAGGGGTCGGGAAGACGCATATCATAAAAAGAACAAACAAAAGACAATAACACGTTTAATAATGTATAACAACAATATTAACAATTTGGCATTTAAAGATTGAGAAAGAAAAGATCATGGACATTTTTTCTTTATAATTTATCCCGAAATGTTTTAAAAGGGATAAGTTATTGCAGAGTCTGTGAATGAAATTATGGTGATCAATCAGAAGCAGTGAACCCACGTGAACAAATTGTAGTCTCGTCAGTGAGATCGGAAACTATTGAGAAGTATTCATTTTTTTGCGTTGTAAATGCTGGTATATAAGTTCCGGAATAACGAGTTTACAAGAGTTACGCAAATAAAGACGGATGTCCAGAATAAAAGTTGCCGGTTGCCTGTATGCATTCAAAGTGGATTGTAGATACAATATACTATGGCGAAGGTTGTCACATGATACGAGGAAGACACTTATCGAATTTAAAGAGGACCAAATTAATGTCCACTGATTAATCTCAGATAAGAAAGTATAATACATACTCCAAGTATTGAAATGCACGCCATCGTGTTGAGATTCAATATTTCGACATTAATTATGTCATCATCAGGAATGTTTAAATTAAGTTTAATCAGAAATGATGAATAAAAAGTGCAGCCGCGTTAGTCAGTTATAGAACAATATAAAATAAATCACAGCAGGACTTTCGAGACTAACAATAAAATTTATTCTCTAGCTTTCGTACACACAGTGAACTTCATCAGGCGACTGTGGACGAAAAGAAGTGAGGACGAAAGCTAGAGAATAAATTCTATTGTTTCAAATAGTAAGTTTTTTGGCTCAAGGGTAAATATATATTATATTTGACTTTATAATTGACACTTGGCTAATCATTTTAAGGGCCTATATGAGTGGGGAGTATATTCTGGGTAGCAAATTACATGTTTTCAACATTAACAGAAACATACAGTGGCGGATCGAGGAATTTGAAAACATATAAGGGGAGGACAGCTGGATTCCCATTGAATCCGTTACTGACATTTGTCCTCAAATAGTTGTTTTGGATTTTTTAAGCCTTAAATGTGCAAATTTTCGGCGATTTTGAAATAGGACAATTGGGCTACATTAAGATGTCCAAAAATGAAAATGAATAGTTGATATTGATGTTTACTGTGATTCATATTCAGCAATAAGTTTTTTTCTTGCAATTTGATGCGACCGTTTTAACCGATTTCATTATGCAACAACCTATGAGCGCATTCTCTCCGTCACTGTTGTTTCAGATTCTGTCTTTCCCCCTAATTACTATACCTTATGGAAATATCCAAATGAAATTTTTATTGCAATAATTTATTGTATTCATATTGTAATTCTTATCGGAATTGCTATAGAAAATTCTAGCAGATTATGTTGGAAATCGGCCCAATACCTTATAAGATCTAATAGGAATTTTTATAGGAATTTTTAAATATCTAATAAGATTAAATTATATATGAATTGTTTAATAATGTCAAAGATGTGTATAAGAGACAGGTGTTTATCTTCGCCCAATGTTGCATTTTGAATGGGAATTATTTTATGACCGTAGAAACTAAGAGAAAAAAAGAATGAAAACATGTTATATATACACATAAATATCCTTTTGTCCATAAATATTTTTTTTTTTGTTCAAGTGACCTAAATTGACAATTGGCTCATCATTTTAAGGGTATATATAAGGAGTGTATGATATGTTTTCTGGGTTGCCAATTGCATGTTTCTATTCAACATAACAGAAACATTTACCCACACATAGTGGTTTATGATTTATTAAGCCTTAAATGTGCAAAAATGACGGCGATTTTGAATTAAGCAAATTAGGCTACTTTAAAGTTATACAATCAAGTCAAAAACCAAAAAATTATTTGGCTTAAAGTCAAAATTTAAATTAGCTCAATTTGTTTATACTGGAATGTAATGTTAAACATCGCGAATAGTTTTGATAAAATAGAACAAAAACTTCATGACCACTAAAAGAAGATTGGCCTAATTACAGACGAAAATACACACAAATTCTACGCAAATTTATCACTGGGTCTAGAACCCTAATGTCCAGGTTACCGTATTGTACTTAGACTGGTGAACGTTATGCATTTTAATGTGTCCATGCTCACCTTTAAGAGTCATATTTCTGTTGAAATATGATAGGGTGTATGTTTAGGTAGGATAAATAAGGCGATTAGTACGGCGATTTAGTTTATAGGGCCTTACTTATTATTGTACATTTCTCTTAGAAATTATATATTTGTAACAGTTGAAGATATAACTGTAGGTAGAAATAGGAAGTTCCTGCATAACAATGTACGTTATCATGCTGCTACTAGTATATATTTATATACTCTAAGGACTTTAGAGGTCATAAGTTCTGAGCCTCGCTGTCACAAAGTGATGAATTTGGAGAGGGACAGCTAACCACATTGAAAAGTTCAAAGTTGTTGAAACTGTTGATTCAATTAGGCCATATAAATAAAAGCTGTTGATCGGTCAGTAGGCTGGGAGGTTGTGAAAATCTGTAATGAAACCACGCCCTTGATACATGCCAAGTCTTTAAATCTTCCATGGAGAGCAAGGCCTCATGTAAACTTGACGGATCTTTCAGTGTAGTGTTTAATCAGGTGGATTGTATACACACTAACAGCTCCCTTTACAAACAAACAAATGAAAGACAAAATAATTACACACAAAAAACCCCAAAAACAAACAAAAAAAAAAAAAAACTTAAAAACAAAAAACAAACAAAAAAAAAAGAGCATAGACTTAGACGAAGTTGAAATATGGGCGGAAAGACGATATTTTGTTCAATTTATTTTTGGCCGCAAGAAAAAAAAAATAAAATAAATAAATGAATAAATAAAAAATAAAAATTTTGTTTTTAAATTGTTATTATGTAGGAAGGTGACGATGAACAACTTCTTTTTTAAATAGCCTTATATTTAAACAACAAGAATCGAAATGCGTGACACTGTAAACAATGCAACAGTTTTTCAGACCTGTAGGTTTCAAATCCTAGACATTATCTGATGACTGGCTTATACTACTGTAATTGTAGGCTTTGAAATAAGCATAATTATTATATAGATTAAGTTATAGTCTTTCAATCAAAAACAGCATAAAAACGACGCCAAACGACCAATTAACAAACGAATTAGTTGTGTATGATAATGGCGTTAAATAATTATTTTTCGAACGGGCCAGGAAATGTTTGTTCAAGATTAACGCATGGTTATCAACAAATCTCTCCCTTGCAATCGGGTCGACAGTCCTGCCTTCTGCTCACGCTTGTGAACGAGGCCAAACGGGAAATCTCCAAACAGAATACTTACTGTTACTGTACAGAAACTCCTGTGTGTGGAAGGGCACGCCGATAGCTGAAGGTAGGCCTAAGACCAATGATAATAAATATTTATTTTGGCAAGTTCTTCTTATCTCAAGTCAATAATGGTATTAAAAATCTTAATTACTATACCTTATGGAAATATCCAAATGAAATTTTTATTGCAATAATTTATTGTATTCATATTGTAATTCTTATCGGAATTGCTATAGAAAATTCTAGCAGATTATGTTGGAAATCGGCCCAATACCTTATAAGATCTAATAGGAATTTTTATAGGAATTTTTAAATATCTAATAAGATTAAATTATATATGAATTGTTTAATAATGTCAAGACATATTCTTATTCTTATATAAATTGCTTTAAGATTTTCTATTAGATTCTGTCGAAAATTGGCCCAATATTTAATAAGATCTAATAAGTGTTTTTATAGAATTTTTTAAATATCTAATAAGAATTCATATTAGAATATTTATTACATCATATAGGAATTCTATTAGAATATTCCATTTATTTCCTATAGATATTTTTATTGTAATTAGTATTTGATTTGACAAGAGCATTTAGTAGAAATTGGCCCAGTCCAATAAGACATGATTTTTTACAGATTCAGTATGAATTCGTATTTGAATTTATATATAATTTGTTTAAAATTAATAAGAATTCATATTAGAATATTTATAAGATCATATAGGAATTTCTATTAGAATTCCTTTTATTTCTTATGGATTTTATTGTAATGAGTATCTGTTTTTACATGAAATTCTTATGAAAATTAGTCAAATATCTGCTAAAACCAATAAAACTTTTTATGTGATGTGCTTTAGACTTATTACGAATTAATTAAAATATTAAATAGTTTTATTTAAAGACAAAAACCATCATATTGCACATTTCTTAATAAAAAAGGGTTTTATCTTAGTAGTTTCCAATATATTTCTTATAGAAATAATGAGCTCAATCCTTATAATAAAATTAAAAAAAATATACTACATGGCTAAAAAGTACGTCAATTTATGATTATTTTTCTTACTGTGAATTGTATGATCATGACATGATTTTTTATATGTATACTCATTTATATAATAATATAAATGTAAAAATATTTCATTTAAAAAAATAAAATCTTTAGGTATACCTTGCTGCTAAAAAATATTGATTGGGCGTGTCTATTTACTGTGAAATTGCTCATATGCACATATTTAAAATATCTTTTGGTCCATAAATATTTTGTTTGGTTCAAATATAAATAAATATTATATTTGCCCTAAATTGTTTTAAAAATGTTTTGATCGGTCGGTCGGTAGGCAGGGAGGTTGTGAAAATCTGTAGTGAAACCACCTCCTTGGTACATGCCAAGTCTTCAAATCTCCCATGGAAAGCAAGGCGAAAGGTCCACTGATTAATCTCAGATAAGAAAGTATAATATGATTAAACTATAAAATAAGAATACTCCACTCAGAAGCCTTCCAAAAAGGCCTTGCTTTATGATCTTGGAGATCTGACACTTCTAATGGTGGGCTGATTAAAACTATATCTAACATCAATTTCATTATTTTCCTACCAAGATAATATCCTATGATTTGCAGAATTTAGCCTTATGTTGCACACTAGTCTAATCACACCTTGGCAAACGGAATGAATGTACTCAGGGGTGAACCCATTAACGACATCATGTTGGTAACATACTTTTTATGGAAGCTCCTTTCACGCCAATCACGATGGTTTTTTCCTCTTCTGCCCTTAATGCGAATTCTGCTTTGCTGCTGAGCGGTTCTTAGAATTTATTTAATTCTCCTCGATTAGCTTATTAACGTGTTGCAGGTCCTCTCCTCTTGCTTGAGCGATTGTGACACCTTCATGTAAACACCAGTCACATCCGTGTTTCCTATTATACTGCTTACAGGTTTTGACAATAGCGCGAGCTGGACTATCAGCGCAGCATACCGACTTTATTACCCTTTTTGGCGGTACTTCATTTTTAAACGTAAATCCTTCATGTTCTAACTGACAATACTCATCAATAAACGGTTTGACAAATGAATTCATATTTGGTTTGGAATTATTATTATGGAATACTTGGAAGACTTGAATACTAAGACACCGTCTGTATTCCAAGTTAGTGCTGTCATTTCCAGTGAGGTGGCGTAAATCCCATACAAAAAAATTCTATAGAATTCTATCCAAAAAAAATTATAGAATGTCTATAGCATAATTGTTTAGAAAATCTATAGAAAATTCTATAGAAATAACTATAGAAGCCCACTATAAAAAGTCTATTAAAAATCTATTAAAACTGCTGTAAAAATCTATTAAAACTCTATTAAAAATCTATTAAAACTATATTAAAAATCTATTAAAAATATATAAAAAAACTATAAAAAATTTATAAAAACTCTATAAAATATATATTAAAACTATATTAAAATATTTAAAAATCTATAAAAATTATATAAAAAAATTTGAAAATTCTATTAAAATTCTATAGAAAGTCTATGAAAATTTTATATAAAAAAATCCTTAAAAAAACTATAGAAAATCTGTAAACAATTTTATAAAAACCACTTAAAAATCTATAAACATTATATAAAAAAACTATGAAAATTCTATTAAAATTCTATAGAAAGTCTATGAAAATTTTATATTAAAAAAACCTTAAAAAATCTAAACAATTTTATAAAAACCACTTATAAATCTATAAACATTTTATAGAAAAAACCTATAAAAATACATTAAATATGCTAATAGAAATTCTATACAATTACTGTATATAGAAAGTGTATATAAATTGAACGATTTTATATAGAAAATCTGTGTATTCTAAAAAAAAAAATTAAAACAAATGTGGGTGTTGTGTGCTTTTGGACAATTCAACTGCTCTTCAACTTTAACTGGCCCCAATTCCAATTGGTTTGCAATGGTCCAAGTTCCAATTGGTAACAATGGCTTTAATCAACTTCTGCAGACTTACAAAATACACTATGAGTTCATATACAAACCATAATTTCTTTAATTTAACAAACATCATACGGTAGGGACATTACTTCCCTAGGATCTCATTTACTAGCATACCCCTTCATATATTATCGTTTTGCTAATGTCTTACTGCTAAACATATGTACCTCAAATTCAAGGCTATTCTACAGTTCTTTGCTTTTAAAGTCCGGTTTAAATAAGCATTTTTTTCGTAATATAGTCCTATTACAAGAGTTATTATATAAAACAATATTCAAGAACCATTTGTGTTACAGGTGTTTTCTTGTCCGATGGTACCAAGCTAAATTAGTATGAATTATGCCGTTGAACAAATCTAGTTTGAAATATTAAATCACTGTGACTTGTGCTAACATTTCTCGGAGTTTCACTCTTGCTGAAAGACATAACAAAACAAAATAGAGGGCATATTATAGAAACCGCTATTAAATGTATTACATCCCTTTATTATTGTATTAAAATAGTAATATACATATATGTAGCTAATGACAGACTAGCAGTTACTTCTTTTTTAAACAAAAGAAAATTATTATTATTTTTTTTTTAGTTTTCAAAACAGCTTAGCCTACACTACAATTTCAATATCCCTTAAGGCCTATATAGGCCTAATATATACACATTAAATTTGATTAAACGACATCATCATCTATAGCATGTTGTTAATAATTAATAGTATAGGACAGTAAAAATAAAACGTCAACAAAACATTATATTCACCTTTAGTAAGTCAGGTAATTGTCTGGCCTTCACAGATGCGTCTTCAAACAAACATGCTTTCCTACAACAATGATTGAGTTGACTGGATTGAGTTTTCACTCACAGTAGTTACCGAGACTTGAGTATCCTGAAATAAAATCACCATTTATGTTGTTAGTATAGGCCTTTTGTTTACATTAACTTTCTCCAAATAATGATACAATTCTTTTTTTTCACCACCTCCCTCACCACAGTTAACCGTTAACCGATTATTTTATTAAAGCACTATAGAATGTTAGGTAATTTTTTCTGTTCCTTTACAGATACGTCTTTAAACAAACATTAATGCTTTCAACTACAAGATTGAGTTGACCGGATTGAGTTTTCACTTAATTACAGTAGTAACTGAGACTTGATTGAGTATCCTGAAATAAAATCACCACTTATGTTATAGTATAGGCCCAGATTTTATAAATTAACTTTCTGCAAATAATGATACAATTCTTTACACCACTCCCTCCCCGGTTAACCCTAAACCCATTATTTTATTAAAGCATTATGGACATTAGTGAGGACACAGCCCAAATGCAATTTACCACTCTTCTTATATGGCATGCTAGACTATGGGGCAATTAACTTTGCTTAGCTAGGCCAACAAAATGCCCAGGTTCTAGGCCTAGCCCTATCCTCAATGGCCTAGAGAGAACAGAGAACCTCAGTTCTGTCTGTCTCTGTACGGCGGCTAGGCTAGTATCGGTACAGCTACTGTAGGTAGGCTAGGCCAGGCCTCTTCATTCAAGCCTTCATCTACCACTACTACTAGGCCTAGGAGGAGGCTAGCGTGTCTGCTGCTAGAGTAGTAAACTAACTAAATAATAAAACAAAACAAACTCTTACCACTTGATAGTGAATACAGTACTGCTAAAATTCTTCCAAGGAGTATGTTTATAACTGCCTAACATCATGAAAGTCCAGAGAAAAATTCAAAATACTACCGCTTCCGTTGGCTCTCATGAAGTGACAATTCAAATCAGCTGATGGTCACTTGATGAAGTGACCAATCAGATTTGTGCAATTCGACACTAACATTAATTGGTTGGTAGGTGGGCTATCACA